>NW_024377401.1:0-7580 GCF_016835505.1 Polypterus senegalus
AACTCAATGAGTTTCTGCAATGTTGTGAAACCACTTGAAACACATCTGCGACATAGTTTTTCACAGAAATGAAGTGTTTTGAACAGTTTCCTGGTGGAAAACAAGCCGTCACACATGTGAACACAAATTTGATTTTCAGGCCCAGAAACGCGTTATGCTGAATTCAAGTTACCTTCAAGTCTCACTCTGTGGAAAGTGAAAATACACTGTTAAAAGCAGTTGTAAATGATGAATTCCCCAGTACCCTTATGGTTAAGAACTGTTTGGATGGTTTCCCAACTGTTTTCAAGTGCACTTGAACATCTCATACTCACTTTTGAAATCCCATTGACTTGCATGGGCCAAAACTGAGGTTGAATGAAACTCAATGAGTCTTAACTGCATGTTGTGAAACCACTTGAAACACATCTGCGAATAGTTTTCACAGAAATGAAGGTTTTGACAGTTTCCTGGTGGAAAACAAGCCGTCACACATGTGAACACAAACTGATTTTCAGGCCAGAAACGCGTTATGCTGAATTCAAGTTACCTTCAAGTCTCACTCTGTGGAAAGTGAAAATACTCTGGTAAAAGCAGTTGTAAATGATGAATTCCCCAGTACCCTTATGGTTAAGAACTGTTTGGATGGTTTCCCAACTGTTTTTCAAAGTGCACTTAACATCTCATACTCACTTTTGAAATCCCCATTGACTTGCATTGGGCCAAAACTGAGGTTGAATGAAACTCAATGAGTCTTAACTGCAATGTTGTGAAACCACTTGAAACACATCTGCGACATAGTTTTTCACAGAAATGAAGTGTTTTGAACAGTTTCCTGGTGGAAAACAAGCCGTCACACATGTGTACACAAAGTGATTTTCAGGCCCTGAAACGCGTTATGCTGAATTCAAGTTACCTTCAAGTCTCACTCTGTGGAAAGTGAAAATACTCTGTTAAAAGCAGTTGTAAATGATGAATTCCCCAGTACCCTTATGGTTAAGAACTGTTTGGATGGTTTCCCAACTGTTTTCAAAGTGCACTTAACATCTCATACTCACTTTGGAAATCCCATTGACTTGCATTGGGCCAAAACTGAGGTTGAATGAAACTCAATGAGTCTTAACTGCAATGTTGTGAAACCACTTGAAACACATCTGCGACATAGTTTTTCACAGAAATGAAGTGTTTTGAACAGTTTCCTGGTGGAAAACAAGCCGTCACACATGTGTACACAATGTGATTTTCAGGCCCTGAAACGCGTTATGCTGAATTCAAGTTACCTTCAAGTCTCACTCTGTGGAAAGTGAAAATACTCTGGTAAAAGCAGTTGTAAATGATGAATTCCCAGTACCCTTATGGTTAAGAACTGTTTGGATGGTTTCCCAACTGTTTTTCAAAGTGCACTTGAACATCTCATACTCACTTTTTGAAATCCCAATTGACTTGCATTGGGCCAAAACTGAGGTTGAATGAAACTCAATGAGTCTTAACTGCAATGTTGTGAAACCTCTTGAAACACATCTGCGCATAGTTTTTCAGAAATGAAGTGTTTTGAAAAGTTTCCTGGTGGAAAACAAGCCGTCACACATGTGTACACAATGTGATTTTCAGGCCCTGAAACGCGTTATGCTGAATTCAAGTTACCTTCAAGTCTCACTCTGTGGAAGTGAAAATACCTGGTAAAAGCAGTTGTAAATGATGAATTCCAGTACCCTTATGGTTAAGAACTGTTTGGATGGTTTCCCAACTGTTTTCAAAGTGCACTTGAACATCTCAAACTCACTTTTTGAAATCCCCATTGACTTGCATTGGGCCAAAACTGAAGTTGAATGAAACTCAATGAGTCTTAACTGCAATGTTGTGAAACCACTTGACACACATCTGCGACATAGTTTTTCACAGAAATGAAGTGTTTTGAACAGTTTCCTGGTGGAAAACAAGCCGTCACACATGTGAACACAAATTTGATTTTCAGGCCCAAAAACGCGTTATGCTGAATTCAAGTTACCTTCAAGTCTCACTCTGCGGAAAGTGAAAATACTCTGGTAAAAGCAGTTGTAAATGATGAATTCCAGTACCCTATGGTTAAGAACTGTTTGATGGTTTCCCAACTGTTTTTCAAAGTGCACTTGAACATCTCATACTCACTTTTGAAACCCATTGACTTGCATTGGCAAAACTGAGGTTGAATGAAACTCAATGAGTCTTAACTGCAATGTTGTGAAACCACTTGAAACACATCTGCACATAGTTTTTCACAGAAATGAAGTGTTTTGAACAGTTTCCTGGTGGAAAACAAGCCGTCACACGTGTACACAAAGTGATTTTCAGGCCCTAAACGCTGTAAGCTGTTAAGTACCTTCAAGTCCTTGTGGAAATGATAGATGGTTTCCAAAGCATTAAATGATTCAACTTCATACTTATGGTTGAAACATTGTTTGATGGTCCAAAACTGTTTCAAGTGAAACTTCAAGACATCTAACTGCATGTTGTAAACTTTTAAACCCATTGATGCATAGGGCCAAACTAGGTTGAATGAATATTGAGTCTTAACTGAATGTTGGAAACACTTGAAACACATCTGCGTGATTTTCAGAAGGTTTAAACAGTTTCTGAATTGAAAATACCTTCAAGCTCATGTGGAAAAATGATTTCAGGCCCAGAAAGTTGTAAATGATGAATTCAGTACCTAATGTAACTTTTGGATGGTTTCCAAATCTCTGTAAAAGTGCCTGTAAAATTCAACTCACTTTTAAACTGTTGATTGCTTGGCCAAACTAATGTTTTATAAATGCATGAACTCTAACTCACTTTTTGAAACCACTTGACAGGGCCAAAACTAGTTTGAAGAAACTAATGTTTTGAACTTTCAATGTTGGAAACCACTTGACACACATGTGAACATAATTTTTTTCCAAAAAAGTGTTTGCAGTTTCTGTGGAAAACAAGTCCTTCAAAGTGTACACATTTGGAATGATTTCGGTAAAAGCAGTTGTAATTAATTACCTTCAGTCCTTATGGTAAGAACTTTGTGAAGCTGTTAAATCCTTACATTAACACTTTTGAATCTTCTCATGTAAAAGTTATGAAACTCATGATCTTATGAATGTTTGACCCTTGACAACTGGATGTTCACAGAAATGAATGTTTTGAAATCTTGAAACAACGACATTTACAAAATGATTTTGCCGACGTATCTAATCAAGTTACCTTCAAGCCATTGTGAAGTGACCCGTAAACAGTGAATAGTTCGTCCCTATGGAAAACTGTTGGTGTGTCAACTTTTAATGCTTGATGTTCCACTTTTAAACTGACTGCTTCAAAACTAGTGAATACTATGACACTGTTGAAACCATGAACAACTCTACACAAAAGAAGTTTTAACAGTTTCTGGTGGAAAAGCTCCCTGTGAACAAGATTTCAGCCCGAACGTATGCTGAATTCAGTTACCTTCAAGTCTCACTTTGTGAAGTAAATACTCTGGTAAAAGCAGTTGTAAATGATGAATTCCCAGTACCCTTTATGGTTAAGAACTGTTTGGATGGTTTCCCAACTGTTTTTAAAGTGCACTTGAACATCTCATACTCACTTTTGAAATCCCATTGACTTGCATTGGGCCAAAACTGAGGTTGAATGAAACTCAATGAGTCTTAACTGCAATGTTGTGAAACCACTTGAAACACATCTGCGACATAGTTTTTCACAGAAATGAAGTGTTTTGAACAGTTTCCTGGTGGAAAACAAGCCGTCACACATGTGAACACAAATTTGATTTTCAGGCCCAGAAACGCGTTATGCTGAATTCAAGTTACCTTCAAGTCTCACTCTGTGGAAAGTGAAAATACTCTGTTAAAAGCAGTTGTAAATGATGAATTCCCCAGTACCCATATGGTTAAGAACTGTTTGGATGGTTTCCCAACTGTTTATCAAATTGCACTTAACATCTCATACTCACTTTTGAAATCCCCATTGACTTGCATTGGGGCCCAAAAATAGGTTGAATGAAACTCAATGAGTCTTAACTGCAATGTTGTGAAACCACTTGAAACACATCTGCGACATAGTTTTTTACAGAAATGAAGTGTTTTGAACAGTTTCCTGGTGGAAAACAAGCCGTCACACATGTGTACACAAAGTGATTTTCAGGCCCTGAAACGCGTTATGCTGAATTCAAGTTACCTTCAAGTCTCACTCTGTGGAAAGTGAAAATACTCTGTTAAAAGCAGTTGTAAATGATGAATTCCCCAGTACCCTTTTGGTTAAGAACTGTTTGGATGGTTTCCCAATGTTTTCAAAGTGCACTTAACATCTCATACTCACTTTTTTAAACCCCTTGACTTGCATTGGGCCAAAACTTAGGTTGAATGAAACTCAAAGAGTCTTAACTGCAATGTTGTGAAACCACTTGAAACACATCTCGATATAGTTTTCACAGAAATGAAGTGTTTTGAACAGTTTCCTGGTGGAAAACAAGACTTCACACATGTGAACACAAATTTGATTTTCAGGCCCGAAACGCGTATGCTGAATTCAAGTTACCTTCAAGTTTACTCTGTGGAAAGTGAAAATACTCTGGAAAAACAGTTGTAAAAGATGAATTCCCAGTACCCTTTTGGTTAAGAACTGTTTTTGGGTGGTTTCCCAACTGTTTTTCAAAGTGCACTTGAACATCTCATACTCACTTTTTGTAATCCCCATTGACTTGCATGGGCCAAAACTGAGGTTGAATGAAAATCAATGAGTCTTAACTGCAATTTTGTGAAACCACTTGAAACACATCTGCGACATAGTTTTTCACAGAAATGAAGTGTTTTGAACAGTTTCCTGGTGGAAAACAAGCCGTCACACATGTGAACACAAATTTGATTTTCAGGCCCAGAAACGCGTTATGCTGAGAATTCAAGTTACCTTCAAGTCTCACTCTGCGGAAAGTGAAAATACTCTGTTAAAAGCAGTTGTAAAAAGATGAATTCCCGGGCCCTTTTGGTTAAAAACTGTTTGGGTGGTTTCCAACTGTTTTCAAAGTGCACTTCAACATCTCATACTCACTTTTTGAAATCCCATTGACTTGCATTGGGCCAAAACTGAAGTTGAATGAAACTCAATGAGTCTTAACTGCAATGTTGTGAAACCACTTGAAACACATCTGCGACATAGTTTTTCCCAGAAATGAAGTGTTTTGAACAGTTTCCGGTGAAAACAAGCCGTCACACATGTGTACACAATGTGATTTTCAGGCCCTGAAACGCGTTATGCTGAATTCAAGTTACCTTCAAGTCTCACTCTGTGGAAAGTGAAAATACTCTGGTAAAAAGCAGTTGTAAATGATGAATTCCCAGTACCCTTTTGGTTAAGAACTGTTTGGGTGGTTTCCAACTGTTTTTAAAAGTGCACTTTAACATCTCATACTCACTTTTTGAAATCCCCATTTACTTGCATTGGGCCAAAACTGAGGTTGAATGAAACTCAATGAGTCTTAACTGCAATGTTGTGAAACCACTTGAAACACATCTGCGACATAGTTTTTCACAGAAATGAAGTGTTTTGAACAGTTTCCTGGTGGAAAACAAGCCGTCACACATGTGTACACAATGTGATTTTCAGGCCCTGGAAGCGTTATGCTAATTCAAGTTACCTTCAAGTCTCACTCTGTGGAAAGTGAAAATACTCTGGTAAAAGCAGTTGTAAATGATGAATTCCCCAGTACCCTTATGGTTAAGAACTGTTTGGATGGTTTCCCAACTGTTTTTCAAAGTGCACTTGAACATCTCAAACTCACTTTTTGAAATCCCCATTGACTTGCATTGGGCCAAACTGAAGTTGAATGAAACTCAATGAGTCTTAACTGCAATGTTGTGAAACCACTTGACACACATCTGCGACATAGTTTTTCACAGAAATGAAGTGTTTTGAACAGTTTCCTGGTGGAAAAAAAAAGCCGTCACACATGTGAACACAAATTTGATTTTCAGGCCCAAAAACGCGTTATGCTGAATTCGTTACCTTCAAGTCTCACTTCTGCGGAAAGTGAAAATACTCTGGTAAAAGCAGTTGTAAATGATGAATTCCCCCAGTACCTTATGGTTAAGAACTGTTTGGATGGTTTCCCAACTGTTTTTCAAAGTGCACTTGAACATCTCATACTCACTTTTTGAAATCCCCATTGACTTGCATTGGGCCAAAACTGAGGTTGAATGAAACTCAATGAGTCTTAACTGCAATGTTGTGAAACCACTTGAAACACATCTGCGACATAGTTTTTCACAGAAATGAAGTGTTTTGAACAGTTTCCTGGTGGAAAACAAGCCGTCCACATGTGTACACAAAGTGATTTTCAGGCCCTGAAGCTTATGCTGAATTCAAGTTACCTTCAAGTCTCACTCTGTGGAAAGTGAAAATACTCTGGTAAAAGCAGTTGTAAATGATGAATTCCCTGTTCCCTTATGGTTAAGAACTGTTTGGATGGTGTCCCAACTGTTTTTCAAAGTGCACTTGAACATCTCATACTCCCTTTTTGAAATCCCCATTGACTTGCATTGGGCCAAAACTCAGGTTGAATGAAACTCAATGAGTCTTAACTGCAATGTTGTGAAACCACTTGAAACACATTCTGGCATAGTTTTTCACAGAAATGAAGTGTTTTAAACAGTTTCCTGGTGGAAAACAAGCCGTCACACATGTGTACACAAAGTGATTTTCAGGCCCAGAAACGTGTTATGCTGAATTCAAGTTACCTTCAAGTCTCACTCTGTGGAAAGTGAAAATACTCTGGTAAAAGCAGTTGTAAATGATGAATTCCCCAGTACCCTTATGGTTAAGAACTGTTTGGATGGTTTCCCAACTGTTTTTCAAAGTGCACTTGAACATCTCATACTCACTTTTGAAATCCCCATTGACTTGCATTGGGCCAAAACTGAGGTTGAATGAAACTCAATGAGTCTTAACTGCAATGTTGTGAAACCACTTGAAACACATCTGTGGCATAGTTTTTCACAGAAATGAACTGTTTTGAACAGTTTCCTGGTGGAAAACAAGCCGTCACACATGTGAACACAAATTTGATTTTTCAGGCCCAGAAACGTGTTATGCTGAATTCAAGTTACCTTCAAGTCTCACTCTGCGGAAAGTGAAAATACTCTGTTAAAAGCAGTTGTAAATGATGAATTCCCCAGTACCCATATGGTTAAGAACTGTTTGGATGGTTTCCCAACTGTTTATCAAATTGCATGAACATCTCATACTCACTTTTTGAAATCCCCATTGACTTGCATTGGGCCAAAACTGAGGTTGAATGAAACTCAATGAGTCTTAACTGCAATGTTGTGAAACCACTTGAAACACATCTGCGACATAGTTTTTCACAGAAATGAAGTGTTTTGAACAGTTTCCTGGTGGAAAACAAGCGTCACACATGTGTACACAAAGTGATTTTCAGTCCCTGAAACGCGTTATGCTGAATTCAAGTTACCTTCAAGTGTCACTCTGTGGAAAGTGAAAATACTCTGGTAAAAGCAGTTGTAAATGATGAATTCCCCAGTACCCTTATGGTTAAGAACTGTTTGGATGGTTTCCCAAATGTTTTCAAGTGCACTTGAATCATC
>NW_024377402.1:0-23414 GCF_016835505.1 Polypterus senegalus
ATTACCAAATAGAACAAGATACCAATAGAATAAGATTTAATTGCCCTAGTAGTGCTAATTCATTTTATCTTGTTTGTCGAGCAAATATATAACAATATCACAAAATATAAGTATCTATTTTAAATAATGGAAAATTTGGCACTCCAGAAAAATAGACAAATCTGCCCCAAAAAAGTTGTGTAAAGGGAGGGTTTAAGAAGCAAAATCCTGCTCATTTTATTAAAGATAATACAAACTAAATATTCACAAATAGGCTTTTACAGAGAAGTAAGTTATCTATCATGTGGACAAAATTGGTAACAGTTAAACAATACTGAAAATGCAAAAATCATGTTGTTTTCATTTGCATTTACTGTTTTTGCATTTATTGGTTTAAAGCCAGAATCTCAGCAAGCACAAACCGCACTGACATACAAAGTGTTAACCGTTAAACGCAAATTACTTATGGGTTAATGCACCCACGGACCCCAAATATTTTTTTCTGCACTTTTAAGGAAAACGTTAAATTCACCAATAAAAAGTGAAATTAATGGAATACTTTTTTTTCTTACATAGAGCATCTCAATTACTGAAACACTAATCATTTTCACACTGCTAATGAACTGAAAAAACTTTAAAAAAAAAAAACTACTGAAACAATCTATTATTATATGTACAAGGTGTGTTTGACATCATTGATGAAATTCAGTAAATCACCGAGCCAACTGCACTTAACTGGCTGCACGTAAGCAAACAGAAGCAACGCCAATGATGATGCTTGCAGGCAAGTCTACTGCAGTGGCTGAATCCCAGGGACAGTGATGCTGCAGTGCGGCAGGAGGGTGGCAGTGGTCATGAGCTGGCTGCTCAACAAAAAGTATGGCATGACGATCAGCTCGCATGCTGGCAAATTTCACTGGGAACTGATTATGCCAGTTGGGGCGTTCAACGGATGTACATTGCTGAATATAGTTGGCTCTGGCATGCTGGAAACTGCACTAGGAACCGCCCTATAGCCAGTTGTGGTGGTTTTAAGGTTAATTAATGTGAAGTGTGGTATTGCCTAATGGATGCTCTCCCCAGGTCCTTCCATTCCCTGCATCATGGCCCTGTATCTATCACAACTTGCATTATTTTTGTCTTTTATTGGGAACTAATTTTTTTGTCTTGTCTACTTTATACCTTGTGCTGGGTAGGCTCTTGATTCAACATGACTAAGTGAATGGATGGAAAACATTTCTAAAAAAAAACAATTTTCCAGTTATTGAACATGATAAGGCAAGAAATCTGCCCAAAACAGTGATTTGCTTTGTACAATGTAAATCAAATGTGAATGCATTTTAATAATCTAAATGTATATAGTGAAAGAGGTTAAGTGGCCTGTGCATTTTTAAACATCCTTTCATGAGAACAGTATCACTGTTCAGCTTAATGAATCGATGCATGAACAGTTTGTACCTGAATTATTTAAAAAAAGCATTTTAATAAATAAATTTGAAAGTGAGGGGTGCTACAGTGGCTCAGTTATAGCACTTCTGCCTTGCAAAAGGAGACCAGAGTTTGCATCCTGGGTCCCTCCCATGGAGTTTCCATGTTCTTCCCATGTTTGTGTGGGTGTCCTCTGGGTGGTCGGGTTTCCAAATGTCCAAAGACATGCAGGTTATGCAATTGTTGCCGTTTAAATAGGATGTTTGTTGTGTGTTTGTCCTGTGTTGAACTGGCAAAATGTCTAGATTTTGTTCCTAAATTGCGCCCAATGCTAGCTTTTTGTGGCCCTGGTCTAGATTAAAGGGGATAGAAAAGATATGAAATTTTGAAGTGTGTTCTGTAATACATACAACTTCTAATTATTACATATGAATAAAAATTTGCCTAATAGTAAGTGTGCTTACAGGGTAATGTAACTCAAAATTTACCAATTTTGCTTATGCTACCCCGGACCCTGAAGTAACATTGCTTGTCTGTACTGTGCTTGAAAAAATGAAATATGATATGTGAAAAGGGTTGATCAAAATCATCACCATCATAGCAATCACAATACATTTTTATATAGTACATCATTCAATGTAGACCAAAGTGCTTTACAACACAACCTTTTCTGATGTCGCAAACCACCTTTTCACATGCAAGCGCCTTGGTGAAATGAGAGCCTTAAAGATAGGGCAGAAATGCTTCAGGCATCCCACCGCAACCCACTGTCATTATAAGAAAAGGCACTTTCAACCCACCAGAGGCAGCCCTCCAGAAAAAAATGGTTATAAACCTAGTGGTTGAGTGAACACTGCTTTAGAAGAAATACAATTTACCTTAAAATACATAATAATAAATATAAAAAAAGGCACTACTAAAATATGCTACCAAAACAGTCATTAGAATATTGCTGTATGCTCTGTCAGCAAATTAAAATTTTATCCCCAGCAAAAAAGAATGATGATAATATAAAATAAATAATAACACTACTGATATTATGTGCCTCTTTGATTCCAGTGTGTGGAAAATAAAATCTTGTTGCATCATTGCAACATATTTTTCTGACAAAAGTAGTATGTCTTCACTTGAAGTTCCACTGAATGCAGTGACAGCTGCCACTAAACTTAAGCAGAACATACATATATAACAAAGTTAATTTAACAGATGGTTAATATACTAGCTGGCAATACAGATATAAAATGGACATTTGTCCTTTGTTCTGATTGCAATAGGACTTTATTTTGGGTTGTTATTTTAATGATCCCTGCAATGTGATTTAGTAGCAAGTTAAACTTTATCTTCAGGTAATGAGAAATAATATAATGGTTGACATTGTATGCTTCTTTGATTTCAGTTTGTGGAAAGTCAAATTTTGCTGCATATGTCCCACTATCTTTGGTGGAAGGAGAGCAAATGAGGGAATTTTCCGGCAGGTGTTCTTTATAGGACCACGAGGAGGGGAGCTCCATTTCAGATCAGTGGGTCCTCACTGCTGCAAATATGGTTGAAAAAGATACTTTGGAAATGTATGCAGGAAGAATAAACGCATATGGTCCAAGGTGTGGAACTGCATGTGGCAGAAAAATTATTCACCCTAATTATCATTTTCCAGTACAGATATTCATTACAATTATGACAATGACATAGATTGATTAAACTAGACCAAAAGGTCAAACTTGGGCACAGATTTCCCAATATGCCTTCAAAAATAAGCAGTCTGATGAGCTGCAAAAAGGGGGAAATTGGTTTAATTGCAGGATGGGGCATGAAAGAGAATAGAAGATTAGCTCAATATCTCTTGTCACAGAAATCCCCGTGGTGAACATGGACTTTTGTAAGAATGTTATACCAAACGACAGTGGAATCAATCCAGAAAACTTCATTTTCACAGAAAATATGTTTTGTGCTGGAACGAGTGGGAGAGACAGCTGCCAAGGTGATGCTGGTGGTATTCGCTGTTCCAGATAGAAATACGGGGATTATCACATTGAAGGAATTATCTCATGGGATTTGAGTGTGGATCATATGGGGTATACACAAAGGTGGCCAACTACTTGGGAAAAGGATTAAAAAAATAACAAAAACAGTACTAGAGTTAACACAACAGGTATAGTGAGTACACCTCAGATTCGTTAAAATACTTTAAAAATAAGCAGTTTAACAGCAGTAGAACTAAATGATTTTTAATATTAATTTTGAAAATTGTTTATAGTTTGTTTAATATGAAATCTTGTTTCAAAAATATTAAAAACAAAAATTTTTTCCTGGAACACGGAGGCTATTTTTATTTAGTTTTTCAATATTGCACCTTGCAGGAGGGACATTTTGTAGCTTACTCTCTAAAATGATGTACAAACATTATATACTTAAATCCCTTAATTGAATTCTGGGCACAGACTATCCCAACAGCACTGGGAAAATGGTAGGAAACATCCCAGGACACAGGACCATCACAGGGCCTACCCACACAAACCCATACACACACAAAACACAGAGGTCCACTTTTACACCCAATCAGACAAATCAGACATTTTGGGATTTAGAGGAAAATTCATGACAACATAAGGAGACTTCCAAGGGACAAAATTGTATGCAGGACCAAACCCAAGATTTTGGGAACAGGAGTTAAAATTTTGGGATGTCATGTATAAAATGTAAAAGGATTTAAAAAAGAAAAGGAGTGATGAGAAAGGTGGGGGCTACCGAGGTGGGCAGTGAATTGATTTTGACTTGATAAAAAATCTGCCTTCAGTATTTTTATCCTTGAGTTTCATTTTTTTACAGCATTTAATTATAGAATAAGGTTCAAAACTCCAGTAATTGGTGTATAAGACAAAGCCCATTTTAAAAACCCAACTGAAAATGACAATTGAATAAATTTTCACGTAAGAGAGGTTGACAAAAGTAAATTCAATTTACTGATACAGGGTAGAATGAAGCAAAATCAAATATCTTTTAGTAAATATGCTAAAAGAAACATAGCAAAGAAAATAAATCTCAAACCTGACTTTGCCTGATAATACATCCATGAAAAGTGCCTTTGTCATCCCAGCAAGAGCCAGTTGACTGTAGAAGGTAGGTATCAACCCTTTGAAGAGGTAAAAACAGACTGAGGGTACTATTTGAGAAATAACTAGAACAAAGGTATCAAGAGAAGCTTCTGACAATGGAAAGATTCTTTAGGTTACACCTGCTTTCAATAAATGTAAGACCTTGTTGGTACTCCATCACATTGTGATCTATCTACTATCTACTACTAAGGTTTGTTTGCATTGTTTATATCATTGATATTGTCACAAGAACGACATTGACAGATAAAGAGTTGGGGCAGCCACCGATATTGTGGTATCCCCTGCAAAAGTCGTTTTTTTCAAAAATACAGAGCACTGAAGTGCACACAACCGAGTCCAAAACAAGACTAAAGAAACGGAAAAAGGGGGCAGGTTTTAAAGGGGAGACAGGAGGGGTCGATGGATCGGGCTGGTCTTCCACCATTGGCTCAGAGTCGAAGTGACATCAGAGGGACGGGAGCTGGTGTGGCCGACTTCCTTTGGGCCTAGTCCGGAAGTGATGTCAGGTGATCCAGGTGAAATCCCCGGGATGGTCTACAGGAAAGGGGAAAAAAAGAGCCAGTGCACTCTGCCATACCCCGCATGCCTCCAACTGCCTTCACTCAAGCCCTTTAGCTGCCTCCCATGCGCACGTGGGGACAGGCCCCCTTAGCCCGGGACCCGACGGGTGGGCATTCTAACCGGAGGTCGGAACCCCGGAAAGAGCATTAGCTTGGGCGGGAGACCCCCACGATGAACGAGCAAAAACTGTAGGTGTAGGTCAAGAAACCCCCGGGTGACCGCTGGATTCACTCCTTGTGGGGGGCCATCCACTGTAGGGTGCATGGTCCGTGAAAAGGGGTGAATTCCGCCCAACAGGTAGTACCAGCTGAGTAATCCCATTTAATCGCCAGAGCCTCCTCTCCACCGCAGCATACCTGGTCTCCCGTCCAACAGTTTCCGCTCAGGAACATGATGGGGTGCTCCACACCATCACGCTTGCTCAGCACGGCGCCCAGGCCTGTGTCCAGCGTCCGCCTGGAGGATGAAAGGCAAAAAAAAGTTAGGTGCCATCAAAACAGGTGTGGACGTGAAGGGCCGTTTAAGTCACTAAATGCAGCTTGTTTTTTCAGCCCAAACCAAAAATGCGCCCTCTTCTTTGTAACGCAAGGCCCCTTCCGAAAACCGGGTAAAAACCCGGGGTAGTCCCCGCTAACCCGAAAGGCTTGGACTTGCCGCTTGTGGACGGGCCATTTCAGAATGGCATCAATTTTGAGCACTGTGGCCTTACGGTACTCACCCACCAGGTAGCCTAAATATTTGGCTTCGCTTAACCAAGAAGCATTCTTGGGATTAACCCGGGAGCCCGCCTCCCCAAGTGTCCGTAATACCGCTTTGGACATGCTGAGGTGTTCCTTCCATGCGGAATAGATGACCACGCATCCAGGTAGGCAGCACTGTATGAGTTATGGGGCGAGCATTTGTCCACCAGACGCTGAAAGGTTGCTGGAGCCCCGGTAACCCAAATGGAAGGACACGATATGCTAGTGTCCGCTAGTACTAAACGCGTTTTTCCTTCGCGGAGTCCGAAAAGGAACCTGCCAGTCCCCTTTCAGTCAGTGTGGTCAGGTATTGAGCCCGTCCAAGCCTCTCGAGAGGTCAGCCCACGCCGGGCATTGGATAAGCATCAAATTGGAGATTTGATTGCCGACGGAAGTCATTGCAGAACCTCCAACTCCGTCGGGGCTTACCGGAAACACAATGGGCTGGACTAGGACTAACTTTCCAACACCTAGCTCCAGCAGCGTTTTGATCTCAAGCTCCACTTCAGCCTTTTTGCCTCGGAAGACGAACGGGCTTCTCGGACAACAACCCGGGCTCTGTCACGATGTTGTGCTCCAATCAGAGAGGTCCTTCCGGGTTCTCACGACTACCTCCCGAACGGCCCGGGATAACTGTTTCCAGCTCCTGCCGCTGTCGGGACTTAAGTCCGGCCGGTTAAGGTCGTGTGTGGGGAGCGGAGTGACCCGGGCTGGCCGGAGGAGGATGGGGGTCCTGTCCTCCACGGTTTCAGCAGGTTCACATGATAAACCCGCCCTTGGCCGACATTGGGTTGACTCACCAAATAGTCGACCAGTCCCTTCCTCTCCTTAATCCAGGGGCCCTGCCAGTGGGCGAATTTAGAGTGGGAGGTGGCACTAGGACCATGACCCGATCTCCCGGGCGGAACTCCCGAGACGCGGGCGTTGTACCGCCTGCGCTCTTGAGCCTCCTCCATGTGACTTTTAAGGACAGGCAATTTTTCCAAATCTATCGCGAACTGCGCGAATATTCCAGTATGTTTGTGGAGGAAGAGCTCTTTTTCCCCAGCCTTCTTTCAAAATATCTAATATGCCCGGTTGTCCTTATAGTAGTTCAAAAGGGGGAAAACCCCTTGGGAGGCTTGTGGACTTCGATAGGAAAAAAGGACGGAGGGGAGGAGCTGATCCCATTTCCCTTCCATCCTCGCTGACCCCCTTTTACAGCATTTGCTTGAGAGTTTGTTTTAAACCTTTTTACTAATCCGCCGGGGTTTTAGGATGATACACCGAGGTCTTTAAATGCTTTATTTTCAGTAATCTGGCAGTCTCCTTGAACGTTTCGAGGTGAAGGGGGTCCCCCGGTCTGTCAAGACTTCTTTGGGATCCCACCCCTCAATACCCCAGGGAATTCCCGGTGGCATGGCTTTAGAGGGAGCTGAGCGAACGGGAAAAGCTTCGGGTATCGGCGTAATCCACGAGGACTAAAATGTACTTGTGTCCTCGGGGTGAGGGGGTCCAGGGTCCCACCAGGTCGACCCGATTCTGTGGAAGGAACCAATCAGTGGAATAGGAATGAGAGGAGCACGGTCCTCCTAGGAATTTGTCGCAGTTGACACTCGGGCAGGAAGCGCAAAGTTTACTCAACCTCCCATTAATTCCTGGCGTAGAAACGGAGCTTGATCCGCCCAGAGTTTTTCGGTGCCCAGGTGGCTACCCAGGAGGTGGGCGGTGCTAGCTCACAGACCTGCCGCCGTAGGTACCGCACCAGCAGCAGCCTCCCCCCCTGCCCGGCTGGGATTGCTACACGGTAAAGGAGGTCATTATCTAGCACAAAGTAGGGGCCCTGTGGATCGACGATTAGTGCGCTGGCCATTGACAAAGGGCCACTGATTTTTTGCAAACTTAGGAGTCATCATTCCATTGCTCCTCTAAAAGAAGCCGGCGCTTTTTAAAATTGGAACCAACACGGAGAAGGGTCAGCGCCCACCCAATGAGTGGTTTCTCCCGCCCGCGCGGTGGATGAGCGTGAGGGCCCCCGACGGCGGTTTCACGCAGTCAGCGACTGCTTCGCCTCTTTTTGCCGGCTGATTACACGGGGTGGAGGCAGCTTGAGCGGGTTATTCCGGCCCATAACGAGGCCCAAATTAACCCCGGGGTGGTATGTCTCACCGCTTTTGATTTAGACCAGTCCCGCCTAGTATCACCGGGGGAGGATCAGGTAGAGGCTACGGTGAGCTTACCAACGACCTCCGTAACTGATGACATTAAGCGGGGACCTGTACCAGCGGATGTCTCCGTGGACACAGGTTATACCGGTCTTAAAATTTAGCCACTGTTGCGGGTTTTACTGGCGGGCAACAATTGAAATGTTGCTGCCCGGAGTTTAACAAAACCTGTGAGCGTGTCCGCTGGACGCATCACCAGCCAGTATGTGGGACCGCCAACGGATTAGCCAGAGCACACCAACCTCCTCACCCTCCACCTGCATTCCTCCTTTCCTCCAGCGGTTTCGCGCCGCTCCTGGGCGCCAACACGGGGCCCGGATTTGTACAGGGTGGACTAGGTCTTGGAACGTATCCCGCTGAGTTTGACATGAGGACGGTTCTGCTCCCTAGAGTGTGAGGCCCCTCTGTCTCCATAAGTCTGGAGCTCAGCTATGTTTTTGAACCGCCGCCTCAAACCGCTGGTGAAGCCAGGAAGGCTTCCAGGAGCAGATAGCAAGCTACCTGCTCTATTATTTGGTAGGCGTGTTTTCAAAATTTGGGCCCTAGCCATGCCCTACCAGCCATATGACCAGGCTTGTTTGTTGGTTGGCCGCTCAGGGTCCAACCTCCATGTTTTTTTTTTTATTCCCTGCCGTCTGGGGACCCCTAGGTGGTAAAAGGGGGTTTGGTTTCGCAGGGGGGGCACTCTCCCCCAAAAGAGCATACTGAGTCCCTTTGCCTCCCTCCAGGGCAGCCCACTCTGTGAGCCCCAGCCGCACACTCCCCGGCCACCCAGATGGGCTAGATGAGTGCCGGGCGGAGCCCGACCGGTCACGCCAACCACGGGCACCCCCCCCGCCTGGAATACCGGGCCCTGCACGCCCCCCACCTGGTATATTGCAGGTCCTGTCCCCTTCTCCTCCGACTTTTCCATCCTGCCGACACGCCACTGTCACAAGAACGGAGCATTGACAGATAAAAAGTTGGGGCAGCCACCGTATATTGTGGTATCCCGGCTGCAAAAGTCGCTTTTCACAAATACAGAGCACTGAAGTGCACACAACCGAGTCCAAAACAAGACTAAAGAAACAAAGGAAAAAGGGGGAGGTTTTAAGGGGGAGACAGGAAGTGAGGTCGATGGATCTGGCACGGGTCTTCCACCATTGGCTCAGATGGGAAATGACATCAGAGGGACTGGGGCTGGTGTGGCCGACTTTCCCTTGGCTCAGTCCCGGAAGTGATGTCAGGTGATCCAGGTGAAATCCCGGGATGGTCTACAGGCAAGGGAGAAAAAGAGTCAGTGCACTCTGCCACACCCCGCATGCCTCCAACTGCCTTCACTCAAGCCCTTTAGCTGCCTCCCATGCGCACGTGTGTGACAATATATAACTACAGTGACCTTTTCCCCAGCATTTCCTGTCCTAACCTCTCTTAAATAGAAGGGTCAGTAACTTTGGCACATAAGGAGTTGCCTACCCTCTAGCACTGTGGTAGAGCACTGCCTGATTCCCTAGGTCATCTTTCATTGTCATTTTCCTTAGTGATCCTCCTCCAGTGAGGTATGGGCATCCATTTCCCCTAATAGTGCATCTTTTGTCTTACATTTCTGCTGCTTTTCAGGACACTCTCTTTGCTCTTTTCCTTCATTTTATGCCTGTGATTTTCTTCTGACTTGCACCCATCATACCACTTTTCATCAAAAATAAAGTCTATTTTATGTAATGTATGGCAGCTAAGCAGGGACAAACTGGCTGTAGTACCCCACTAACCCACAAGGCCTGTACCTGCTGCTTGATTCAGACAGTGCCAATTTAATTTAACTTTAGAACACTTGGTCAAACCTTTTTCCTCCTACCATGTAGCATAAATATGCAATCTGGCTGTTTTTTAAACCCGTAATTTCTAGCGGGAAAATCCGAGGTTTATGGTGGCTTATTTGCTGATGTACCAATAGGATGAAGTCCATCCAGCAACCCTGGTGTTCTAGTACCTCTGTGTATTCTGCTGAGGTTAAGGATTTTCAGGTACCCGTCAGCTCCCGATTTTGATAATGAGCTACACTATGCTACAGCCCGCCTATAAATGAACAGTACTTGTTTTTTCAGTCATCCAAGATTCAACTTAACTGGGTTTCAACTTCCCTTTGCTTTTAGTCCTGTGTTCCCACCTGCTGGACAGAAGGATTTTAACCTTTTATCTGTACTCCCTGGCCTCATGCTTCTTTTAGAAGGTCAGGCATCTCTGCTACCTATTGAGCTATCTGCCCTTTGGGAGTGTCCTATGGAAGAGTGTATGTTTTCCTCTAGGGGCGTAGTTCCTATTTGGGAATAAGTTCGCAATTGCAGCATCTTAAGAAACCCAGAAACTATATGGATATAATTAAAGAGGCAATATCTCTCCCATAGTGATACGGCAGAAGAAATCACATAAGAGAAAATAGCAGTTCTTTTAATGAAAATTTTAAATGGTATAAAAACGAGGAAGCCATTGCAAGACTTTTCACTGAAGTGGATTTCAATGTATCAGTCTGCCATTTTCATTGCTGCACTGGAAGGATTTTCGGGGATCGGATGACGGTATTCCCATCAGTCCGCCGGTTCTAAAAGCGCTGGCAATGTACCGAGGCTTTATATTCTTTCTCCATGTGCGGGCCCCTTTACTTAGGTAATCATCCCATTCCAAACAAGGCAAAAGGAGGATTCATTTTCCCATGCTGACTTTAACACACAGAAATAGTGCACATTTGTTTTTTTTCTAGCTTGAGTTATGCCTGCCTAGAGTTCTAAATGCTGACCCCCTTTTTACTAAATCTGCACAGCTGTGCATGTGGAAGAAAAGAAAAAAGATTAAAATATTTGCATATAGCACAGTGGCATTAAACTTATATTCTGATTACAGCATGCTCCTGCTCAGATGGCATTCCTCCGTGTATGCTTTTTGCTTCAGTACAAAGACATGGAATATACCAAAACCTAGAAACCCTGCTACAGTCAGGTCCATAAGTATTTGAACAGTGATACAATTTTCAAAATTTTTTCTCTGAACATAATCACAATGGATTTGAAATAAAGTAATCATTGTAGATTTGCTTTTAGACTTTCAGCTTTAATTTGAGGGAGTTTACCAAAAATATTGTATGAACCTTTTAGGAATTTCAAGGGTTAGAAGTATATGGACTGACAGACAAGCAGGTCCATAAGAAGGGGGGAGCATTTACCCATTATTTCATTAACATTAAGCAGGAAAAAATCTGAATTGATTCCAAGTGTGGACTTTGCATTTGAAGCTATCACTGTGAACCTCAATATGAGGCCCAAGAGCCATCCATACAAGTAAAAAGTTCATCATTAGGTTGAAAAAACAACACAAACCCTTTGAAAGACAGCAGAAACATGAGGAGGTTCAAATCAACTATTTAGTTCATTCTTAAAATTAAGAAATACCCTGGTGAACTTAGTAACACCAGAAGGTTTTGGGAAAAACCCACAGAGACAACTGTGCTTGATGATTGCGATTCTGTCCCTTGTGAAGAAGAGCCCTTCACAACATTTAGCTAAACCATGAACAATCTCTGGGAGGTAGACCTGTCTACAATCAAGAGAAGATTTCATGAAAGGAGGACAGAGGGATTACCACAAAGTTCAAAACCACTAGTAAACCTAAAAACATAGGAAGGATAGATTAGATTTTGGGCAAAAAAAAAATTTAAAGCCTGATCAGTTCAATTTTCTATGGACAAGGAAGCAGATCAATATATACCAGAATGAGGGAAAAGAGAAAAATATAGAGAGAAGAAGAAATGGCTCATGATCTAGGGAAAACCATATATCGTGAAAATGGTGGAGGCAGCTTTATGGGTCATGCATGGCTGCAAATGGAAGCGTCCAGGTTTATTGATGAAATGACTGGTGGTGGAAGTGACGGATGAATTCTGAAGTGTATAGGGCTACACTATTTTGCTCAGATTCAGCCAATTTCTGCAAAACTGATAGAAAACATTTACAGCACACTTGGACAATGTGCCAAAAACATACTGCAAGCAAACCAAAAAGATTTTCAATGCAAAGAGTGAAAAAAACTCCAATAATGATTTGACTTTTTTAAAAAAATAAAGGGCAGAAAGTCACAAAAAAAGAACGAAGGGAAGGCCCTACAAACCCGTAGGGGGAAATCAACACTTGGAGATGGCCTTTGGGTTTCCCTATTTGGGCAGCATGACTAAAAGGTTTTTCAACGTAAAAAATGATCTTTATTTTTTTGTTATTCATCCAAAATTTTTTAGCCCCCTAAAAGGGGGAGGCATTAAAATGGGGTTTTTTTAAAAAAGTTCTTTTTTTAAAATTTAATTAAAATAAAATTTTCCCTTCAGGATTTGATTGCTTTTTTAAACCATTGTGGGGTATCAGTCTTTTATCAGCTGTATACAAAACAGTATTTTTCAAAAGTGTTTTGTTAAAAAAAAAAATTTTTAACAAAAGGGGCAAAAGAATAAGACAACAAAAATGGGCAAAAATTAAAGAACCTATATTATGAATAATAAATTTAACAAAGTTGAATAATGTCATGATCCCCTTCTAAATACCTTTTTATAGAAAAAAAGAGGAAAATAAAGGGAGCAGTTTAAAAAATTATCTTCTGAGCCATTCTTAGAAGAGTTTCCTACTATGTACTGGTTTGAAAATTTTTGGAATTTTTCCAAGATAGTCGATTAATTTTTTTAACTTTTAAAAAGTATGTAATAATTATTTATATGTTGTTATTAATAGTAGAATACTGACCCAAAAATTTTACCTTTTTCAGAGTTTAATTTTTTAAAAAACAACCCTTTCAGTGAATTCAAAAATTTTTAAAGAAAATGGGGGAAAGGGAGTGCGGGGGTATTACGGGAATAGAATTGCATTATTTTTAAAGTTCAAAAATAGTTGGGTAAAAAATCAATCCCAAGCCCCCCCCCTGACTTTTATTTTAAAAAGGGGCCAATCATTAACTGGGGTGTTAAAAACAATCATCCTTTCAATCCTTTCAACCGATTTTTTAAAATTCCTTTTTTCTTCTTAAATTGGTATTTTAAATAAATTTTCCCAATTTGTTTTTTTTAATGACATAAAAAATGTCTTGTAAACCAAAACCTTTAGAAACATGCGCAAAAAGGAAAAGTGAAAAAGGTAAACACTCCCCCCATACTTTGTTCTCTTTCTCTCTCTCTCTCTCTGCATTCTGTGCTGGTATCTGAGGTTAAAAAAAAACATGTGAAACAATGTAAGGCTGAAAAAAAACTCAATTTTAAAAAGATAAAAGGGGAACTTTTTTTTATTTTGTAGAAACATTTTTTAAAAATTCCACAATGGGTGGGAAAACTGTTGAAGTTCACGTTTGCCCTTTTTTAAATGGTTAATTTGTTTGGTAAAATTTTCCCAATTTATAATAACTTTCTCTTCTTTTTTTCCATCCCCTAATCATTTTTTACTGTTACTTGCTACTATTTGTGGGGGAGGGAAAAATTTTGGGTATGTTGCACTCCCAATTTTCCTCAAGGATATCCTGAAAATGTGGATCAGAGCGGGGACCCATTGTCCATCTGGGTTTGAACACCTGACACTGGTGCACCTAGAATTGATGCGAAATGCCTTCGATGCTCCAATGTAAGTAAAAAAAAACCTTTTAAAGGGCATGATAACAGCTTGTGGGTCCCCAAAGGCAAATAATATAAAAATGAAATTTTAAAAAAATAAAATGTTCTCATTGAAAAATACTTTTTAGAGTCTAAGAAGCTAATTTTTTGCGGGATGATTTTATTTTTATGGTCAAATGAGTTATGGCCAGTATGGTTTATTGTTTAAGGATTTTAAAAAATTTTCACCATAAACCCAAAAGGTGTTTTTTGGGGTTTTGTTTAACTTAAACCCCATTTGCAGTTATCAAGATGAAAGTCCCTTTGTTCCCATTATGAAAAACCAAAAAGGTGTTGTAAAATAACGAAAAAGGGCCCGGCTCATAAATTTTCACATTATGCAAAAGACTCCCCTTTTCCCCAAAGTGGTATTACTTGCCTTGTTATTGGGAAAGAAACCCGTTTCAGATGAGAAACGTTATATTAAATGGGGTTAAAATATGCCCCCAAAATTTAATAGTTTTTTTCAAGGATTTTGAGTACAAAGATTATTTTTTTTTTGTGTTTTTGTATTTTGGTTGGGAAAAGAAAGTTTTTATTTATTCTTTTAAGCGGAACCTCCAGTGTTTCAAGTTTGTCCAATAAAAATTGCAAAGAAAAAAGAGAAACCAAAACTGACCTCTGTTGGAATTTTGACAGTCTTTAAAACCTGTTAAAACCCAAAAGAAACCCACTATTCTGTATTCTATAATCATTCAAGAATTCGGGAAATTTTAAATGATTCAAACAATAAACTCATAATGCCCCCCTGTGAAGGGGAAACCAGCAGCCCTTTTTCCTTTTTAAATCTTCTTGCTTTTTTGTCATTCTGCTTTTTTTCAGACCACAGTGTGTGTGCATATTTATTTATCAACTTATTTTGTATTTATTTATTTAAAGGTTCTGAAAAACATAACTTTTCCTAGAAAAATAAAGATCTATCTATCTATCTATCTATCTCATCTATCTACTATCCATCTATCTATCTATCTATCTATATCATATCTTTTGCTTACAGTCTTTAGTTAACAAGTTGCCAAAGATGCCATTTGTGGGTCCATTTAAATTTTTGTAAAAAGCTAACCAAGAACGATACTCCCATTTCATGACTTAGCTAAAATGCACATTGGGAGAAGAAACATAATGTCCTTGGGGAAAAAAAAAAAAGAATGTATAAGTGTAAGGCAGTGTTGTGAAAAAGTGGCAAAAGTCTGAGCATGCATAAGAAGAAACAGACATCTTGATATGAGCATTAACTAATCAGGTCTTTCTTTGATTAAAGATTTACAGGTGATATTCGATACTGAATAAGACAAATGGATGGTTAGATAAATGAATGATAATGTCATTTTAATTGTTTACTGTTTGTTAAAATTTGAAGTATTTAGGTTCAGTGTGCTTGACACAAGTTCATGTTACCCTTTTACCTAAATTTCAAAAAAAGAATCTGGAAAGAAAAATAAATTATTTGGTAACTCTACTAGTCATATCTTGCCTTCATTAGGATAGAAACTTAAAAGCTAAGAACAACAAAGTTCAAACAAGGCTTGGACACTACACTTTAAGGATAACTGAGTCTTTGTAATATTGCAAATGAGTTAGTGGACCACTAGAGCTAATTCAGAAATATGTTACACTGTTTGGGAAAATTTTTGATGAATCATAAGGTGATTGATGCTCTTCTTCCAAAAATATTACATTTACATGTTTGTACATTTTCAAAGGTGAAGTAGATGACACGCAAGCTAGATGATTTTGACATGTGTGAATTACATTACCCTGATTGTTTTTTTAAGATATGAGGGAAAGTTAATAAAGATACACATACCATGAAAAGCACCAATGATAATTTTTAATGAGATGACTTCTTAATCAAAAGTAATATGTTACTAAAGTAGAAATCAAAATCTATAGGTCCAGCTTGTGGAGAATGACATTACCTAATCTACCACTATCAAGATGCTGACATGCTTTGTTGTTCTTTTAGATTTTTTATTGTGGTAACTCTGATTCCTTGGGACAGAACAAATTAAAGGTATTTGAATAGATGATGCACAGCCATTTCATAAGTTGTCTTCCTGATTGATTTAGTTTTGGAATATTAATCTCAGTTAATGTATGAAATTTTGTCCCCATGTCTTTTTAATTTCTGTTTCACTACTTGCTATTTATCCCAAAGAAAACTCAAACAATAATGCATAAAAACCCTGCTGAGAAAGGTCAGAGAACCCACATAGGAAGGATACACAGATAATATCAATGTTTATTTCTCAGCTGAACTTTAAATTATAAGTGAGCAGATACTGGTCTTGCTGCTGGGTTGATGCCATTCCCCTGGCCCTGTCCATAACTCCTGGTGTAATGGCCCATCTCATGGTATCTCCTCCATGCTCTTGAGACTGTGCTGGGAGACACAGCAAACCTTTTTGTGATGTGCCATCCTGGAGGAGCTGAACTACCTGTGCAAACCTGAATTGACTGCAGGTACTGCCCCATGCTTTCCAGTAGTGACAAGGACACTAGCAAAAACAAAAACTAGAGAAGAATCAGTTAGGAAGGATTAGGGGGAGGTTTGTCTTGCAGTGCACTTATTGTCAGTTTAATTTCCACCAAAGCAGATGAATTTGATTCACAATCGCTATACTTCCTAACTGAATAAAAATGATATCCCTGAAGCTTAACTGACTTTAGTGTTTGACAGTGATGATTAAGTGTTCCTTAATTTTTGATCAGTATACATCAATATAAAGGTGTCTTCTTGTCCATGCTTCTGTGTAATAGTGGTACATTTACAAGACAGTTTCACGCTGCCAAATGAGGCTCATTTTTAGTTAATTTACTCTTTTAATTTAATTTTTTTATACAATATGTTTTACTTCTACATTTCACCTTACAGATACATGATATACAGTATATTGCAGCAAAATTACAGTGATACACCAAATTTGAAACTTGGCTAATGAGAAAATGCTGTTTTAATTGAAACACCCGTAAACCTGAAAACAGCATTAACCTTCCCATACCCTGCTGTTTGAGATTGTGAGCACACCTATTAAATAAAAAGTCACTATTCTGCTCCACACCCTTTTTCTTTGACTTCTTTTATCCTTTGCTCTCTAATTTTAATGTATATATCTGTTTCTCCCTATTCACTCTCCTTAGTTTTTCTCTTTTGACTCCTTCCCCAGCATCCTTGTTTATTAAAAAGACGTTACACTATAAATATCAGAAATAAAGTAAATATATTTATAATGTCTATAACCTGGGCCTTTTTTTCTATAAGAGATATTTTATAAATGCAGAAGTATCATTAATTTTTTTAAATTTACTATTTGTTCAGAAATTCATATTGCAACAAGTGACATATAAAATGTACAGCACTAATATGTCTTCTGGATTATTTTATTTGTTAATATTCTATGTTTTTGTAACAAATGTTTATTGAAACAGAGACATGATAATTGTGACAAATATTGTTAAATAAGATAAATATAAAAAACTACAACACAGTGTAACAAAAAGAAATAACAGGATAATGGTTTGGAGACCATTACTGTAACCCCTTTTAATGCAGGGAAAAAAAAATTAATACAAATATGCAACAAAAAGAATATTTGCATGATTGATGTTCTGTCTTTAAGATCCCTAGTTTGAAAGGCATTTTGAGAGCATGATCCATCCCTTGTAAAGTTGGTTTGAAAACGAATGGCAACTTTCAGTCTGACAATTTTTAAATAATCGAGAAAAAAAGACTTCCAAGACAGCCAAGATTCCTCATCCCCCAGTAGTCCTCTGTTCTGACATTAGAAAGGAAGAAGGAGTTAACAACTGAGCCAACCCCATGTTCTGATTTAAAACATCTTACTTAATACTAAAGTGCAGTTTTTCTACACGACTTGAGCTTCTGATCACCGCTTTAAAAACCCTTTTCTTCTGGTTCAAAAGGCCATTGATGTCATTGTAATCCAGGGTTGTTGTTAAAAAAGGTGTACTGTTCTTACTGGAATTAAAATTTCCTAAAGAAGTTAATGTAGCAGTGTGCAGTCAACAACCTCCTCAATGTTCTCACTATGTGATCCCTGCAGGATACCCTGTCCATAGTTCCAAAGCAGTCTCTCAGAGCCTCTCTGCCTAAATTTATTATCTAAAAAACCAAAAATAATTAAAAATTAAGCTTTCACCCCTCATTTATCTCAAAGAGAATTTCTTAATTATAAATTCTAAATAAATAAAATATTTTTATTGAAATTATTTATTTTTCCCCTTGGACTGTTGATTGATATGTTTTTTTATGTTTGTTTTTTTTTGAGGGGGGTTTTGCCTTTATTAGTATAGATATGACTATTCACTAAACTAATCTACTGTGAGTATTATGTCAGTGCTTGTCAAAATGTCAATCAAAAAGATTGATGACGATGGCCCCCCATTTCCAAATTGGTGGGTTTAAATGATGGGCCCGCCCCTGTCCAGATTAGTAAATTACAACCTGTCCCCCCCCTAATCCCCCCCCCTCTACCTGATTGGGCAGGGTTTTGTCAAGGAGTTTAGGGTGTTGTTCCCCTAGACCCCCTTTTAAACCCCCCCCACCCCCCTGATTTGTCAGAGGGTCAAAGCATTTTGATGGGGGTTGATCCCGCCTTAATCCCACCCCACCCCTGATTTGTCAAGTTTGTTCAAGAGCAGTTTGATGGGTGTTGATCCCCCCTTTAAATTACCCCCCCCCCTCCTGATTGGTTCAGGGTTTGCGAAGACAGTTTGATGAACGCCCCATTACCCCTTCCCCCCTTTAAAAACCTGTTTGTTGGCTGGGACCCTCCACCCTCCCGCCCCTCCCAGACCCTTAATATCAAAATAACTACCTTGCCATGAACCCAAGGCCTGTCGACATGTCCAGACATTTTCCTGCATATACTGTGCGGTATGCCCCCGTATCTATCTATTACTTTTTATTATCATGAGATTAAAATACCTATCTAACTTTTGCTTTATAATTTGTAAAATAGGAAACCGCTTAATTGCTCTCTGTAAGCTGCAGTTTGAAAGAAAGATTTTCCCTTTTCACAGAAAGTCCTCTCAAAAAGGCAAGCTTCCGCCCCGATGAAATGTTTAAATTTCACAGAAAGGTGGGCTCTTTTTGGCCCCCACCTGCTGGGGCTCCTTTGTGAGCCCATGTTTTGTATTGTTTAATTTTTAAGGTAAAGCATTTTAGGTATTGTTTTAAAGCCCCAGATAAGTAGTTATTAAACCTTTAAAAAAAATCACAAGAAGTAAACAGTATACAGAACCCTTTTTAAAAACGAAGTAAAAAAAATCTATCCTTTGATAATTTGTAATTATAATTAAAATAATTAATATAATTCAAATTTATAATTTGTATAAAATCTCTATCTGAGGCAAACCCTTTCTATAAAAAAACAACACATTTTAAATAATCAAGAAATTTTTATGTTGTTTTTTCAGTTGAGTTTTGGACCACTTTGGGGGAAGCATTTGCTAAACTTTTAAAGTGAGAGCTGTACCCAGACACACAGAGTGAATGGGCACGCTTTGAAAACAAAACAATAACACACCCTTTAAATCCCAAAGCCTTAACCACTCTGGTGGTAGAAAAAACCGTTTTTAAACACCTTTGCTACCTGTGAAAACTGTGATAATTTTTTCAGCTCCTTCCAAAAAAGGTTTTTTTTCAGATGCAAAAAGGGAAGGGCACCCCCCCTTCAGTGGATTCAGTTTGGGCCCTGCTCAAACATTTTTCAGATGCGCAATTTGGGGAAACCAAAAAAACAGGTTCAACATACAGGCCTTTTTAAAATAAAGGGCATATCTTCCTGTTTTCAATGTAAACGGTCTTAAAACAGGTCAAGGGGCCCCCATTTGCTAAAGAAATCACTTCCTTATTATAAAGTCGTTTTTAAAAATACCATTCTTTTGTATATATAAATAAGTGTTCAGGCCGTCCATTTTACAGCTTGAAATTAATACCAAAAAAAGGACTCTGACAAAGTCTTCAATTTTTATTAGAAAATGTTTTCTATTTTTATTTTTTTGGGGGGACTAAAAGAAATATAATTATTGTTAATACAATCTATTTCCCGGGGTCCGGATGATTTTTAGACATATCAAGTGTATTGTTGAATAATTAGGTAAATGATTATTATAATATGTTCCTGTATTTATGGGATTATATCTTAATACACAGGAACCTGAGACCAGGCTGTCTGTTTTATTTACGTTTTAGATTTAAAAAGTTTTTATCCATACATTTTCTGATTGTACTCTGAGAAGAAAAGTGATTCCATGTCACTGTGGTCCCGGGTTTCTTTATCCACTTTTTGCAAAAAGGCATCTTTGCAAGATGGTCGTATAAAGTTTTACTTTTGCATCGGCTCAAGTCACCGCGCTCAAGTATGAATTTCATTTGGTTATCCAGTTCACTTTCCATAGTGCTTAAAAGGTCGCTGGAAGCCAAGACTTTCTGTTGCAATTGAGCATTTATTGTTGATGTCCCAGGTACATCTTGTGCTTGTATTCCATATTTATACTCTAACCTATTAAACTAGTAATGAAAGGAATGGCCTTAATAGGGCTCCAAGAAACCTCCTTTCTAATTTAAAAGGGTTAATTTTTCTAAACGGTAATTTTTTTATCAGCTGAGTTTTTAACAAGCGCAACGATGCTTTTTCAGCAGAGGGTTGAGCGTATGTGACTGTGGTATGTTTTAAGCTACTTCACCAGGACAGAGTATCCAATATATTAACATGGTACTAGTCAGGGCCTATTGAATTATCAGGATTTCACTTTCTTTTTTAAATCTGGTACCTCCTTTTTCCATCTTGTGCATGTTCAGTAAACCTTATTTTTGGGGATCAGAACATTTTGCTTACACTCCACTCATTATTCTCTTTAGGTTTTAACATGCTATCCCTACATTTGTAAGTTTCATCAGTCCTTTGAAAATGTTTCTGTGACAGTAGTAAGTTCGTAACTCTAACATATTGTCAAAATCCAGACTACTTTTAAAAACTCTGCTTGAATTTACAATTATCCAATATGTCGGCTTTGCCTCCATCTCACCACTGCAATTGGGCCTTCCTCTTTGTAGATTTATGTTGTAGGGCTTTATTTGTAAAGCAATTTGTGCACTTCAAGTTAAATTAGATTTTCTTGGTTGTTCAGCTGTCCATGGTGTTCCATTTTGTTAAATTATATTTATTCTCTTTATTTACTAAAACATTTTATATGTCAATGAAAACAGTTATCTTGTTCGGGTTTTTTAAAACAGCATTTTTCAAACTATCCACTTATGTCGGGGTGCTTTGTATAATACAAAGTTTTAAAAAAATCTTTAATTTTGGAAATGCATTTCATTTTATATCAGAGAACCCTAAAAAATAATAATGGTTATAGTAAGTTAAAACACTACAGGGCTGATGATTAGGCTTTTTTTGGACCGTAGGCAAATCAGGAAGGAAAATGTTTTACTGAATGTTACATAATATCTTTATATTGTTTGCACAGTGATTAAAATTTTACTAAAAACTGTGTGAGTTATTCTTTTTTTTTAGGTAGTCCATGCAATATTTGGAACTATCACTGAAAACTTTTCCCCTTTTTTGTGAAAAATCACCCTTTTTTTTTAGTAGCATTCAGGGTGAAGGGGGTGTAAGTTTGAACGTGATTCCAAGAGTCAACAAGTGTCTGCAGTCTTTTGAATATGAGTCATAGGATCAGGGTTTGTAGTTTTCATGGTCAAGATCAGAGTTGTAAAATTATTATTCCAAATGTTTACCCCCTATCCATATCAATCAATATCACAAATATAAGACAGTAAAAAAATAATAGGGAAATTAAAAAACATATTGAGACCCGTCAACAAGAGATCACCCCAAGCTTGACCTGCAACTGAACCTTGTGTTCTGGGTATATTATCACAAACTGTCCTCTATTTAGGCAGTTCCATGGGGTTAAAAAAAGTTGGGGAAAAAAATTATTTAACATCTGCTATATTATGTTTTTTAACATTAGCTTTATTTTTGATTGCCTGGCATAAAAGTTGATTTTGTGTTCCTGCTGATTCAGGAAGAACATTAAATATTGGAGTTAAGAATATTAACTAGACTGGTAGTCTTGATTGTAATGGCATTTGTGCCAAAATGAAAAAGTAAATAAATAAACCAATAAAGGCAATTATGAAGTAAATAATCACATGAAAAATGGAGTTATAAAGGAGTTATTACAATTTGAAAAATGGCAATGATGTATAAAAAAGATCGATGAGGTGACAAAACCAGCATGAAAAGAAACCTTTGAAATAATAATTAGCTTTTTGACATGTCAATCTGAATAGTCTGAATAGGAAATATGTCTTAAATTAAAAATATTAAATATTAAAACTGAATAAAACAAAGAAGTAACATTTAATGATATCAATTACCAATTTTATAAGGTTTGTTTATTTATTTAATTTAGTTATAAACAAAATCATTGGCTGCATTTTGCTTTGAAATTAACAATAGTTTGATACAACTTTAAGAATTAGAATGCAAGACAAACCTATACACTTAATAACAAATGTTTCTGTTTCAATAGGGTTATCTTGTATCTCTGTTTATTTTAACCTTTTGACAAGAAACCCTTAGGCCAGGGAAATATACAACATATATTGAAAATGAACAGTGCCAACATGCTAACTCAAAAAGATGACTCATCTGGATAAGATATTTTACAATATGTACCTGTTCGCTAACCACATGAGTCTGATAAACTAAATGGTCTCCACTTAATTGTAAAACTTCCTACGGGGTACTACGGATATTGTAATGGAGAGTGCAAAAGATTCTATAATATTTATTCTTTAAAGGTCAATACGACAGAGATATAGCGCATGTGTCCACAGTGTTAACCAGTCACAGTATATTATGTTCAAAGTTCACCTATTGTTGTTCAGAAGAGATAGGACAATTGCTGCCTGTGTTCTGTTTTCTCTTTTATGTATTAACTATTAACAATTACCATACTCCTGATACATTAGGTTTTTTATGCAAAAGTACATTTCAGACCTGAATAAGATACATTTTTTCAGTTGACAGCTACAACCTTTGGCTTTTGGGCTGTTTTTGAAAACTTGTTTTTCATTCCAAGCTTAAAGCTCGACTGAACACCTGGTAGCTTCTGAATCTGAAAATTGTAGGTATCTCTTCTTGTTACAGACTTTCATTGAACTGATGTCTTTACATTTAGCTTGCATTTTTGCATCATAACTTACCACTTCAGTTCCCGCTCTGCCACACAATAAATTCAGAGGCATGTAAGTATTTTTTTAATTGGAAATCTTTCTGTTCAGTTTAGATTATACAGTACTAGCAAAATACCCGTGCTTCGTCAAGCGGAGAAGTAGTGTGTTAAAGAAGCAATGAAAAGAAAAGGAAACATTTTGAAAATAACGTAACATGATTGTCAATGTAATTGATGTGTGTTGTTGTTAATATATATATATATATATATATATTATATATATATATATATATATATATATATATATATATATATATATATATATATTTACACACAACACATAAACTATATATATACATATCTATACATATACACATATATACATACATATATATATATCTACATATATACACATACCTATACACACACACATAAATACATACACACACAAAATATACACAAATAATATATATATATACATACATACACTAATGAGGGGGCCGTTTAGGAAAAAGGAAAAATTTTG
>NW_024377403.1:0-6984 GCF_016835505.1 Polypterus senegalus
ATTTCCCCCTAGCTATAAGCTCACTGCCTTTTAGGCAGGCAGTTCTGTCTTGGACTTGTTGTGTAAACAACTGTTTTGAAAATCCTCATTCTATTGCGCGGAAACCGCGATTAAACGTGCGCCCCAAACCTTTCAGCCTCTGGTCTCCAGTTATTACAACATCTATTAACAATTAAAGTCTAATCAACACATTCAGAAACAAAGCTTTTTAGTTTTAATAGCATACAGATGCAAGAAGTGCTAAATTATTGGAAAATAATTATAAATTATAAAGCCTTATTGGAATGATGGTGTACTTTATCTTTCAAAGCAACAAGGTAATTATTTATGGCATGTAACATTGATTTATCTAGCATAATACAAGTTTGTCTGTAATCCATCAAAAATTTTCATATGTAGCTCCCACCATTAAACTTATTTGTTATTTAGAAAATAGGGTACATTTACTGGTGGAATGCACACTCAAATTAAATTAAATAACCAACAAGTTCAATGAATCACTAATCACTTAAAATAATGCAAAATAATGCTTTTGAGAACACACACTTAAGTTACATAAACAAAATATACATTTTTTTACTATATTCAGTGTGAGTGCTTCAATGTTTGATGAATGGTTTAATGCGGTGAAGCAAATCATCAAACTTGAATGCTGACATGCAAATGTCTACATAATGTTTTCTTCATCCATTTCTCTCATAGGCAATAGAAGAGTCACATATTCCCCATCATAATGAAACGATACATTTAAAGGTCTCACATACATTCATCTGTGTCACTGTTGCTTTTTCACAACAGCATCAGAATGCAAACAATTTTTATTTTAATATCTTTTTCCCTCAACTCCCAACTCACATTGCAACCTGGTAGAATCCTCCAGATTTACTTAAGTATAGTCAGCACACTGCTTTGTGTAGCAGAAGCATCCTCAAGCTCACACATCACATAGTGTTAAATATATACCTTCATCCCGCTCCACATTGATATCTCTCTATTATATAAAAACCTGGCTCAGGATCTTCTCTGGAGACACTTTAAGATCCCTGAGACAAGGCAGTGAGATAAAAGGACAGCTGCTGTAACAGCTTTTAAATATTCAAAGTGCTGCGGACAGGCAGATCATGCAGCACGATGGCAGTAGCAGCAGCAAGCCCACAGCAGATTGAGCACAGAAGAGGTAAAAAAAAATGTAATTGTTTCCCATTGTATCACCGTTTAAGAGTTTCGGAGGAGCGATCGGATCTCCTTATCGTGTGTTCAGCCCGCTCTTCACAACAACGAAGCGCAGAGATTCAGGTCGATGGTGTGTTGCACACCGGGGAAATGGGTTAGGTCAGGGGTGGGCGAGCTTAGCAAGCAGGGCAAAACCCCTAGTCCCAAATAAAACTCAGGACCTCTTAGTTTCACCCTATAATAGCTGATATATTTGTGCTTGACAATTTCAGTGTCCCTTTTCACATTTTTAACTAGCAAAATCCAATGAGCTTACATATATACCTGTTACAGTCCAATAACTATACAGTTTATACATATACAGTTTATTTTGTATAGCCCAAAATCACACAGGAAGTGCCGAATGGGCTTTAACAGGCCCTGCCTTTGACAGCCCCCAGCCTTGACTCTCTGAGAAGACAAGGAAAACTCCCAATAAAACCTTGTAGGGAAAATGGAAGAAACCTCGGAAAGGCAGTTCAAAGAGAGACCCCTTTCCAGGTAGGTTGGGCGTGCAGTGGGTGTCAAAAGTAGGGGTCAATACAATACAATATACACAACAGAACAATTCCTTAAGACAGCATAATAAAAATTTTAGAATTACGGTTTAACAGTAGATGATATGACATAATTAGGTTTGGATATTTTTAGAGTCCTGGAGACCTCATCCATCTAGCTGCATCTCCATTTGGCCATGCCACGGCTGAAACATTGCTCGATGAAAGGACCCTCTTTCCCATGATTCCTGTGATCCTCCATCAGGGATGACTTTACCATAGGCAGGCAAACAACTTGGCAGGTGGGCCGTGGCACCAATGGCCACATTTGGGTATAGAAAAGAAACAGAATAGGTGAGGGTTAGTATTCAAATATAATTATCATGTTACTTATGTTATAGTGCTAATGACTAACAACAGAGATGCAGTATGTACAGTTAATCAGCAGCTCTAGTCAGGATATGCTAAACTGAAGTAGTGAGTCTTCAGCCGGGATTTAAAGGCTGAGACCGAGGGGCATCTCTTATGGAAGCAGGAAGACCATTCCACAGTTTAGGGGCCCTGTAACTAAAAGCTCGACCTCCCACTGTTATTTTATTAATCCTTGGAATCCTAAGCAGACCGGCATCTTGAGATCTTAATGCGCTCAGGTTTGTAAGTCATGATAAGTTCAGACAAGTAAGCGGACCTTGGCATTTAATGCTTTATATGTTAAAAGGAGGATTTTGAAATCTGCCCTAAATTTAACTGGGAGCCAGTGTAAAGATTTAAGAACTGGGGTTATGTGTTCATATTTTCTTGTTCTTGTAATAATTCTTGCAGCGCATTTTGGATTAACTGGAGGCTGTATAGAGAACAGTTTGAACAGCCAGTGAACACCGCATTGCAGTAGTCAATCCTACTAGAGATAAATGCATGAATTAATTTCTCACAATCCTGTTTATTTAGAAAGCCTTAATTTCCTAATATTTTTAAGATGGAAAAACATGTTTTGGACGACTTTGTAATATGCGCTTTAAATGACATGCTAGAGTCAAAGATAACTCCTAGATTTTGGGCCGATTCAGTAAAATTAATTGGGATTCCAACTGAGTTAAATGACGACAAAATATTGCTGTGATCAGCGCCATTCCCTCCAACAATTAACATCTCTGTTTTATCTGTATTTAAAGACAAGTAGTTCTCATTCATCCATTCCTTTAATTCACTAACACAACTAATTAAAGACAACATCGGAGAAACTTCATTTGATTTAAATGAAAGGTATAACTGGGTGTCATCTGCATATCGAGTGAAAATTAACATTATGTTTCCTAATGAGAGATCCCAGTGGAAGCATGTAAAGTGAAAACAGTAAAGGTCCCAGTACTGACCCCGGGACACCATATTCAACTTCTGTGTATAATGATGGAGTACTGTCAGCACATTTCTGTACATACTGGAATCGATTTGATAAATAAGAACTGAACAAGCGAGCACGGGCCTGTAAGTCCAACATCGCTTTCTAGCCTGTGCAGTAAAATAGAATGGTCAATGGTGTCAAACGCTGCACTTAAGTCCAACAACATAATTACAGTGGAATTTCCTTCATCAGAGGATATCAGAATGTCATTTACAACCCGTGTTAGTGCCGTTTCTGTACTATGACCAGTGCGAAAGCCAGACTGGAATTTCTCAAATAAATTGTAATGCATAAGGTGTGACTGAAGCTGACTTACTACTTTCTAGTATTTTAGAGAGAAATGGTAAATTTGAAATAGGCCTATAGTTATTTAGTATGTGTGGGTCTAGGTCTGACTTTTTAAGTAAAGGTTTAATGACTGACACTTTTAGTGCATCAGGTACTGTGCCATGCAATAATGAACTATTGATAATGTTTAGAATTGGTGCTACAAGAACATCCATTGCACTTTTACTAGTTTAGTTGGCACTGGATCTAGGGAACAAGTAGTGGGCTTCATTTTAAATTAAAGTTAAGACTTCCTGCTCAGTTACAGGATTAAAATTATTAAAGTGCTGAATGCAATGTGGCAGGGTCTGCTAAGCTAGTATTTGGTTTGTACTGTGATGCTGAGATCTGGGATCTTATATTTTTAATTTTCTCATTGAAGAAGTTCATAAAGTCTGTACTGCTAATATCTGTTGGTATTTTGCACTGTTGATCTGAATTCCCATTTGTTAATTTAGCCACTGCTCTAAAAAGTACCCTAGGATTTTTATTATTGCTATCTATTAATGTAGAATAGTATTCTGAGCGAGCTTTAAAGAGGGCCTTTTATATTTATTAACACTCTCTGTCCATGCAATTTGAAAGACATGTAGCTTTGTTGTTCTCCACCTGCGCTCCATTTTCTGACACTCTAATTTAAGAGCTCGAGTATTTTCATTAAACCAGGGAGAGTTTCTATGTGCTTTGATCACTTTTGTTTTAGGGAGCCACTGTGTCCAGAGCATCTCTCAAGGTCACATTATAATGTGATGTTAGCTGATCTAAATTGTTTTCCACGTTTACATTTGATGTTAACTGATCTAAATGGTTTTCCACAATTACACTCGACTTACTCAAGGTATCTATAAATTTTGAAGCAGAATTACAATCTAGATGTCGCACTGTCTTTGTTTTAATCTGCGAGTGCGTTGGCATGGGCAGAACTAAATCAAACGTAATTAAGAAGTGATCGGAAATAACTACATTTAATGGAGTAATATTTAAATTTTGAATTTCAACTTTGTAAGTTATAATTAAATCTAATGTATGGTTATGATTATGAGTTGGACCTTTGACAATCTGACAAAATCCTACTGAATTTAACAAATAAGTAAAACATTTGCTAAAAGTGTCAGTTTCCACATCAATGTGTACATTAAAATCCCCATCAGAACTACGTGATCATAATTTATAGCCAAATCAGACAGAAGGTTGCTAAATTCAGTCATGAACAATGAATATGGCCCTGGTGGTCTGTAGACTAGCACTATAATTGTGTTGGAATCTGTTTTAATATTTAAAATGAATGCCTCAAAGGATGTAAAGTTGCCTAAATTTTTAGGAGTGATTTGCATTTTGTTACAATGAATTATTCCAAGGCCTCCTCCTCGACCAGAATCTCTAGACTTATGAAGGAACAGTATCCATCTGGTGACGCCTCAGCTAGGGAACAGTGTCACATTTACTAAGCCAGGTTTCAGTAAGAAGACACAGATCAGATTTTGTACTTAATATTATATCATTTACCAAAACAGCTTTAGTGCCAAGAGAGCGAATGTTCAATAAACAGCATTTAAAACTGCATGGTTCTTTCTGAACTGCTGATATATTTTTTGTTTTAATTTGAATTAAATTTCTATTACAGATGCCCCTGGTGGAGTGTCTGGTTTTATCCCTTGGTCTAATTATACACCTTATTTTTTGGTTATCAATTAATTTATGGTTTGTATCAAGACTAAATTTACTGGATGCCCCACAACAGGGATTATGGGTAACAGCTTCAGGAAAATAACAGGTGGGATAAAGAACAGCCTGTGATTTAAGATCACATGACTGCGGCCTGGATGGTGCTCTAATCAGTCAACCAGGCAGTTTTGCTGCCATATTTTGGGATAATACATAAGATCCCTCCAGTTAGGATGAAGACCATCTCTTCTGAAAAATCCAGGCCTTTCCCAAAAATCATCCCAATTGTTCACAAATGCTATGCTTTTATTTGCACACCAGGTTTCTAGCCAGCAGTGAAAGGAATGCAATCTGCTATAAATCACATCCCCTCTATACAATCTTGGTAAGGGACCAGATACAATTAAATTCCGACATTTTGTTTTAGCTTTGGTGCATAGAGAGATGAAGTTCCGCTTTAATACCTCAGATTGCTGTAAATAAATATCATTAGTGCCGACATGCAGCAATAAGGTAGATACTTCATCCGCAACACGGTCCAACGCGCCTTTATGCCAGAAATCTTGGCCCCTGCAAGGCACTTAACATTAACTGCTGGTTTAACATAGTTTGGAATTCTAACATTCCGCACTATGGAATCGCCAATTATGAGCACTTTATTATTCTCAGTTTCCACAGAGCTGCGGAGAGCTGAGAACCTGTTCTGGGTCCGAATTGGTGACCTGGGTGCTGGGGACTAAATTTTGGATTCTTAGACCCCGTCTTACTGTTACCCACTCGCCCTGTGGCTGAATTGGTGCTGCTGATTTCGCCTCGCACTGACTACAGTGGGACCTGGAGAGACTGAAGCGAATCAGATGTAGCCGAATTGTCTAAACAAACCGAGTCGATCCAATTTTCGGTTTGCCTAATCGCTATCAGATTCCTAACGCGTCCTCCAATTCGCGATTTTCCGACCAACTCTAAATTAACTAAACATTTTTGGCAGGTGAAGCTATCTGCACTGTCGGCCGGAAAACCTGAGCTGTACATACTGCAGGACACACAACATATAAACGTGCCCTCGATGGGCAGAGAGCAGATAGAACTTACATTAAATGTTGAAGTCATCTTTGCCGTTTTATAGGTGCTTCTGGGCTTTCCGTGTTGAGCTGAATCACCGCCGCTTTAAGTTTCCACCACCAGCAGTGATCGACTTTAATTTCTCACTGCCGGTTATTTCTACTGGTCAGCTGCCGGCTTTATCTCAGGTGAACTTGCTCGTGTGCTTTCAAAGGGCTACGTGCCTGTGGGAGACGCCCGCCGCTCTCTATCAAAGCCGAGCTTTCATCATGTTCCTGCTATAGTGAATCAACCTGCTCAATATCTCCTCAAACTTCATGTTAACACGAACATAAACAAAAAAAACTTTTTCTAACCTCTCTCTCAACTCTCCATCTTTTCCTATTTCTCGATCTTTTCATACATCTAGCACTTTAATTCTCCACACCATTTCTAAGCCTCCACAGTATCTTTATTTTTTCTTCCTTTTCCCTCTTTCTAAAGAAAAGTATCTCATTGGCTAACTAATGCCTTTATATACTTTAATTGCTTACTCTCTTTTTTTCTCTCTTCCTGCATTTTAATAATAATAATAATGGTATGTTACTAAGACATTCAGTTCACCGATACACCCAGCTAGGAGGGCACTACATATGGAAGTCATTTTACAGGACTTTCATGAATGTGGATTGTATCATGACAGTTCCCCTACAGTATGCTTTGGTACTTTCCATTCTAGTAGGCCTTTTGTGTCATTCAGGCACTCTCCTTATTAGCATATATTAATCTATTTTCTGATTCTGTTTAATTCCACGCTGGGTATAAGTTCAGTCTCATACC
>NW_024377404.1:0-7216 GCF_016835505.1 Polypterus senegalus
AGGGCATTTTTTTGGGAAGCCAAATCAAACAGAGGAAGCTCCGATTCTTGTGACTTTATGCTGTGGGAAATGTAATAATCAAGATAAGTAACATTCGATCTGACTTATATAAAGTAACATATAAATGCTTCTTACGTAAAGACCATCACAAAACATAATCACAAACATGAGTTTTGAAGGACAGACGCTTGGCAGGATGATGCCGGACTTTCGCTCTTTTACACCTGGTGCAGCTGCGTTGTTCTTATATGTGAGTGGAAGTTTTGCAGGAGGGTTTCTGCTTTTCCGATCTGAGCTCACCTCTGTTATAGCACATTATTTGAAAACAAACGTGTCAGATCGGGTAAGAGTGGATTTCTGAGTTTTCTCGTAAGCTATGGTAATTCAAGTGTTAAAAAGGGAGAGGTGGTGGAAGACAAACATTCATAAAATGCTGGTTATTATTAAACCAATCATTCATTCTTGGAACATGGTGAAAACTCACATTGTCCCAAATGATAACATAAATAGATGCTCTGTCTGCTCGTGACCTCTTTGCCCATGTCCATGCAAAGCACCCCGTGAGACCATCTAGGCATGTTAGAAGCAGCTCAGTGTTGTATGGCCTAACAGTATTGTGGCGGTGGACAAACCACATACCTGCTGATAGCAGCACATATGGTGACATTTCCACAGTGCTGGCCAGGCATTTCTATAATGGCACATTGGCCAATTATGTAGCGACTCTCCTTCTCCTTTGTCCCAGACTAAATCCAGCTTCATCCATGAAGATTGTATCCATTGAGTCAAAGTCAAAGATTCTCTACACACAGTGGGGGAAAAGAAGAGTATGCTCAGTTCTGTAAATGACACAATATGATGTACTTTATGTCTTTAGTGCACATTTACTGTAAAATTTTACTTACTTGCACATATTGATATTGCTGCTCTTTCACTCTTGAGTTTTTCTCAAATGGTACCTTTGTATCATCCTATCTGGTTTGTTAGGGCAAATGTTCATAGAATCGCACAGTTTATTCCTTCAAAATGCAAGTTGTCTTCAATAATCCCCTGTTGTATTTCACAAGTTGAATTTCACTGTTTTGATTTTTCCATTTCAACAATAACAGTCTCCTGTTGTAAGAACGTAAGTGTTCTTCCACCCTTATGTGTCCGCTCTTCAATTCTACAGAAAGATAATTTTGTTAGAGGTTATGCTGTATTGTAAATTTTCTGTACTGCACAAAACCGATATAGTACCATAAGGAAATTAGTGCAGTGATTTACTGAGACTGAAATCATAATTTAACAAAATGTTACCTGTTTTCATCTCTGAAGGTCCTGACTATGGAGGTCACTGAGAACCTGCTTAAATTTGGTTGCCCTGCATCCCTCATAGTCATGCTATGAACCACAACATGACAGATGATCTAATGTCATTTGAAATTACAGAGTTTTTTGGAACTTGAGGCATGATCACAGAAACAATCACCTCATGTACCAAATCTCTTTCAAGACTGCAAAACAATATGCTTTTTCTCTGCTTAGCACTCAGCAATTATAAAAACAGACATTTTGCAAAACATGACACATGGTTCTCTACATTACACACAGTTTACAAAACTGAACCATGTTGTGTATTCATTGGAAAACGTAGCCCATCAAAATGCGGCAATCATTAGTTAACTTGGCTGCACCCAACTCTCAGGTGTGAGAACACTCACAGCTAATATCTCCACTTAGATAGCACAGCATGAGCATCAGGTTCATTATCTTCCGTTGGACTACAATGGAGGCAAATATTGCTCAGAGAGTAAGAGGTGTGAGGGTAAGAGGAGTGGACAAGGAAGAAGAGAAAGAAGGTCCATAGCTAATGAAATAGTGCCACCCTGGTTGAGTATGAAGGAGGCTGGGCAAAGAGTCAAGCCAGACCTTAGCCACTACACGGTAGCTTGGTGTCATCCGAACATTCAGAAACAGGTTAGTAATCTACAGACTTCTTGGCACAGTGATACTTTTTACATCACTACATACAGTAGTATTCTACATCTATGGTAGATCTATAATGTATATTGTCTCTACATAAAATGACAGTAATGTACAACATTTCATTTCATGCTGCAAAACATTTTACACCTAACCATTCACATCATTGTTATGCAGAATTGAAAGACGGCCACTTGCACTTGGTGTAAGAACTGACAAGTTGAATGTTAAAGTGATACATTTGTCACAAGCTTTTTCTTTATTTTTTGCTTACTTATACACCAATTTCTGTTTCAGTTAATCTGTTTAGTGGGCTGTGTACTTTTTCCCCTACTTTGTTCCTTGTACACCAATGACTGTAGACCCATTGATCCTTCAGTTAAAATCATTAAGTTTGCTGATAACACTCACCATTATTGGTTTAATTATTAATGGCAATGAAACACATTGTTGAAAAGAGGTGTCTCATCTTGTGTCTTGGTGCGCTCCAAGAACATACTACTTAATACTACCAAGATGGTTGAAGGGCAGGCTAAGGTGGCGAGTGGTAGACTGTTGCCTCACAGTTAGAGACCGGTTGCTTCCATGTCTGCATGGGTTTCCTCGGCTCTGGTTTCCTCCCACAGTCCAAAGACATGCAGGTTAGGTGGATTACGATTCTAAATTGGCGTAGTGTGTGCTTGCGTGTTGTGTGTGTCCTGCGGTGGGTTGGCACCCTGCCCAGGATTGATTCCTGCCTTGTCTCTGTGTTGGCTGGGATTGGCTCCAGAACCCCCATGACCCTGTGTTCGGATTCAGCGGTTGGAAAATGGATGGACAGTGAAAAGGTCATTGAATTTCACAAACTTAGTTATAACATCTCCTACTAGAAATTAATGATTGTACAGTCAATATGGTGGAATCCTTGAAATTTTTGGTCACAGCTATCACAAACACTCTCAACTGGGACGTTAACACCATTTACATTACTAAAAAGACACAGCAGCGATTGTACTTCTTATACCAACCAAAAAAATGAAATATTTCCCACTAATCCTAGTTTAATTTTAAAAGTCATAATTGAAAGTGTAATCACAGTCTCTGTTGTTGTCTGGTTTGGTTCAGCAATGGCACACTCCAAAAATAAATTACAGGTGTGTTTGGAGGTCTGCTGAGAAATAATTAGTGTTCCCATCCGCTTCTGTGGTAGACCCATATACATCTCATGTCACTAACCCTGTCAAAAAGATCACTCCGGACTCCTCTCATCCAGCTCATCACTTATTCCATAAACTCCCCTCAGGTAAACGCTGGTCAATTCAAACTAAAACTAACAGACACCTCAATTGTTTCTTTCTACAGAGCTATAGCCCTCTGGAAACCAGTAGCCTAACCCGGCTTTGCTGTATATTCTGTACATTCTGTCAGATGCCGTATGAATGTATGCGATGTGCAGTATATATGCTTCAGTGTGTGCATACACACTACACACATTTCATTTGCACATCCCTTTATATCTGTACTATACTACCACAACTTGTAGATTTTTTTTGTTATTTGTTTTTATGTATTTGTTCTTCTTATAAGCTAAATCTACCCAAGTTAAATTCCTGTGCAGTAAGTACTGGCTAATAAAAAGTGATTCTGATTCTGGTTAAATCATCTCATCATTCATTGATTATCAGCAATTGTTTGTTATCTTTTATCTTTATTGAATAAAAAGCAAGTAACATGAAGAAAGGGTCACAAATCTACCAGATAATAAACAAATAGCAAAAACAACCACCCTATAGCTCCCTACCAAAACTGCCCTATAAAGAACAAACAAAGGATTATGATTTGAGGCATGGCGCTGACCACCAGTCATCCAGCCTTTCACCAAATGCACAGCTGCTTCAACATTCCCAAGTTTATCCTTGTTCAATCATGCACTGGACTATAAAGTGGAACCCCAAAATTCCCAAATTGGTCAACTGCAATGGGGAATAGGGTGTAGTTCTTCATAATGCTATTAGGTATCATATGCCTACAGTCCAATTAATCATTCCACATAATGCTAAGTTGATTATTTAGCGTATTTCTGGCATTTATTCTAAATTCATGCATCTAGTTTGGGTCTATTTTTTTTGTGTCAAGCCACCATGGTTGATGGTCAAGAGACAATGATGATCATGCTATACGTACATACAAAGGCATCAAGTTTTTATCTGAAAAGTGATCTGTAAATTTAATATGTTTTAGGATTGCCAAGGATCAGTTAGGAAATAAATTTTTGAAATGATATATTCAACGAACAGCTTTCTTCCTTGTCTCAATCAGTTTTAACTGTTTATATACGCATTGGAGAATTAACAAATAGCAATCATTTTCTCATTTGATTTTAAATTTGTGATTGAATAAAACCAAAATGCATACTCAAGCTTGGCTTGTATATTGAGCATTAGTGATCAATAATTAAGCGTAAGATATTATAATCTAGCCTGTATATTGTTCCTTTTCCTCATATTCCGATATAACTTATTTAAAAGTCAAGATATAGAACAGTGTAGTGTACTGCACATCTAATCATTTTTCTGCCAGCCAGATAAGTCACTGATTCCTCCTGGAGGCTGTGGCTAGTAGTAGCCACTCAAATATGTCTGGTGAATTTATAACAACACTTTAACATCCTAATTAAATGAAGCAGGAACATATAATTAAACTTTTGAAATATATGCAGCAATAGTATGTAAACTACAAATGAGGTAATTACTCGATTTTAATGCGAAGTCATAAAATAATATTTTTCAGCTCTTTTCAAATTCTGTTACTGTTACTTTGGATCTTCATATCTATTAAATCTCATTTTATTTTATACACGAGCAGAGGTCACATTTTGCTACTGTAATTCCAGAAAGGCTTCACTGATCACTACAAGTTTTTGAAAACATACTCACTTGAAAGTGTTAATAGTATATGAGAAAACCAGAATATCAGCACTGTCAACATGCTACACAGCTTCTCTTATCAAAAATTTACCAGAGAGGTTTGGCTGTGAATTTGTATTAATGTGTTTCCACGAGGAACATGCTTTACTGTTTCACCTTGAAGGGATAAACAGACAAATGTCACGCCACTGTAAATCTATCACACTGCTACACTTCATGTCAATTTTAATTGTGTGTTTTTTTCTATTCACTGTGATTATTATGGTACTGAGGGTGTCCTCTGCAAAAATTTCAAATCATTATTCAGGCAAGTAGGAAGAAATGGTGACACTCTGCTTCCTCATGAATTCCATGCCTAATTATTTACCTGGTCCATCATATTGTCCTTGTTTGAGTGTAGGCCTTCCTTTGAGTGTTTTCTTCCAAACTTACAGAGTTACAATGACTGATGATTCTAAGTTGGTCTCATATGAGCTTGGATATGTATATAAATAGACCCTTATGGGCAAGCACACTGTCTAGGGGTGACTCCGTCTTTCCACGCAAGGCTGCTGGGATATACCGAACCTTGAGATTAGATTGAGCATTTTTAAGAATGTTTTGTTATTCAGTTATATTAGGTGGGAATAACTCAATATGCCATTTTTCTTCATTATCCTACAAAGTTGATATAAAAGGTTTATAGGTTCATTGTTTTAACATGTACATGGCATTGCTACAGTGGTTATAGGACAGAAATATAATGGGAGTAAATCACTACTCAAAGAGTCTAAAAATAAAATACAGAGCAGTTAGGGCCTTCAGAGTAGGTGCACAGATGGAACAGAGGCTAGGAAGAGTTATTGAGAGCGTGAGAGCCATTTCCTGTTACACAAGATTCATAAATGTTTTACTAAATGATAGTGCTGTAATCTATGGGAGGTTCCTATAAGCCCCATCAGTTGATATATTCTAACTATTTCTAGCTTATCTGACTAAACATTATTCTCAGTTAGTGATCAGCCTTGCCATGTGTAAGGTGTAGAGGACACATGGTTTTAAACCATGCCTTTCGTGCTCTTTTGCCCAGCCTTGCGTACCTTGTGTGTGTGTTTTGTGTGTTAGTAACCTGTACAGACAAAGCACTTAATTGAAACTACTGCGCGTCACGTTTAAAGTGTAAAGAAGAAGAAATTAAGAATCTTTAAGTATAGAAACAACTAAAGTTTTAAAAGAAAAGCTAAGTTTAGGGAGAGATACATTTTTCGTTTTGCATTTTATTCTACATATGTAACAACTTTTTTATTCTTGTGTGGATTATTTGCTTTGAATTTTCACTAAATATTTTAAAGCGAACTTTTAGACTGAGAGATTTCTTTGTACAGCGTTTTACCCGTCGGTGAACTCATATACACACAGTAGGCTACAGTAAGGGCTTTTTTTTTCTTGACTGAAAAGATTTGGTTTTAAAATTTTGATGAATGTTTTATTTCATATTTTCCCATATCTATAACTGGTTCCGTATCTTCTTCTTAATGTTAAGATGGGCACAAATCTACTGGTCTAAATTGTATATTTTGACTGATAATTGTTTCCCTTTTTTTGAGTTTTCTCCTACTGAGTTAGTTATTACATTGTCCCCTGCAGGCTGGATCGGCAGACTCTGGCAGTCACTAGCCACCCAGTAGATAAATGAACAATCAATAAATGTATATTGATAAAAAATTTTAAATTCTTTAACAGCGAGAACAGGTATATGTCACTGCATATATATATATATATTTAAAGCTATTATTTCAAGTCTGAAGTTATTTTTTATACCTATATGTGGCAAAAATTAAATATATATCATATATATCACATTTATTATATCACTTCTCGATCATCAGTCTTGTTATTAAAGGTTTTATGTTGTTACATTGCTGGGATATATCTCAGTTTTCATTGGACTTTCCACAGCCCACATCATCTGAACTTTAAATTAATAAAAAATCTAAATAGAAACAACTCTTTAAAATAAATAGGACAAGTAACTTGACTTTGAATATGGAACAGTCCCAAATAAAAGCTTGACTAATCAATACTACTGGTGGTGCAGAATTTAAACCTCTGCCACTCTGATTTGTTTCTTGTATGCTAAACTGCTGTTACTGAGAAGGTGCTGTTGCTGTTCACACCATCACAGTCATTTGTTCCAATATTTAAACCTGACATTTTTCCACAGTTGTTATGTTCTCTGCTTTATCTGCATGCTCAGGTGGTTTGTTACAAATTCCCACAATGAGTGTAAAGAATTGTTTTCGCTCCATCTCAATCATTCCCAAATTTATTTAAAATTGACTCAAAATCCACTGTCCTTCTTCAAA
>NW_024377405.1:0-37222 GCF_016835505.1 Polypterus senegalus
CTCACCCCAAACCCTCTTTTGTAGCCTGGACTCTAAATATTTCCCCACACACCATCCTCCTTAAAGCCCTACACTCTTTTCCCTCCTGTCTTTTTCCCCACTTACAGGTCCCTGAAACTTTACACTGTACTGCCCAATATTTCCATGTAGAAGTAGACACCCCCTGGCTAGAATCCTTTCTTTCTTCAAGCACTTGCCCCGAAACCCTTCACATCCCTTGTATCTTCATTTCATCCACAAAAGCTGCTGCGTCCGTCCATCTCACATGTTCACAGAGTATTTTCTATCTCGGAAGTTCAGTACCCCATGTTTCTTTTGCCAAATCAAGTACTGTCCATTGGGTGGAAATCAGACCATGGGTAGAACAATGTCTTAATAGAACAGATTGGTTACATGTTGCTCCGGGTATTTTTGATACTTCAGACCATTTGATAACTAAAGTTGTGCTTCAAACTGATTTTTTAGTACATCGTGCATTGTGCCGTCCTTCCCTTTCTGCTTTTTCATTTCAAACCACACTTTGAATCCCTCTTAGAAGCCATAACTAAACCATCAAAGCTAGCGATCGTTAAATGTCAAGCTCATACATTAAAACAGGAAAGGAAATGAATGAATGAATTAGCTGATTAATTTGCTAAACAGGCTGCATATAATAACACACCAATCTCTTTATTCCAACAGAGAAATGATGAGGACCCTGATAATCAAATTATTTCTTTACAGAGTGCAGCCACGGACACTGAAAAGAGAAAATGGTCCAAAGAAGGGTCCCTCTCTGATGGAGTCTGGACTCATAAGCAAACTATCAAACCTTTCCTCCCAAAGGCTTCCTTCCCAGGTATGGCAAAAATCGCCCATGGCCTCGACCATGCTGGAAGAGACGCCATGGTTCGAGATGTTGAAAAACATTGGGAAGCTGTAGGCTTCTCTACATATGCAGAGCAGTTCTGCAGACGCTGTGCATTATGTCAAAAGTTTAATGTGGGAAAAGGCACCCAGGTAAGTCCCGCCGTTACTCCTAATCCAATGGGTCCGTTTGAACACCTCCAAACGGATTTCATTGAACTAACCCCGTCTAAAGGTTACCGATATTGCCTTGTGATTGTCGATGTGTTCTCCCGATGGGTAGAGGCTTTCCCTTCAAAAAACAACGATGCCAAAACAGTAGCTAAAGCACTAATTAAAGAGATTATTCCAAGATGGGGTATCCCGCAAAAGTTGCAAACAGATAATGGCACTCACTTTGTGAATTCCATTATAAATGAATTAACTACCTGGCTCCAAATCAATGTACATCATTACTGTAAATACCATCCACAGAGCGGGGGTATCGTAGAACGATGCAATGGCACCCTAAAAGCTAAGCTTGCAAAAATTTGTGAATAAACCAATTTATCCTAGCCAGACGCTCTACCCCTGGCTTTAATGGGATTGAGAGGACGGACACACCGACAATTGGGACTATCACCGTTTGAAATTCTGACCGGACGTCCAATGCCCGTTGGCATGGTTGTAGGTAATGTGAATTTGCATACTGTGGACAATGATCTTCTCTCCAGTCTTGCAGGTCTCCGAGCCTCATTGAAGGAAGTCCACCAGCAGGTTAATCAGGCCTGGAGGACCAGTCCACCTTCTAAGAATTCACCAATTCCCTTGGGTACCTGAATCCTGGTTCGAGACACTCGAAGGAAACACTGGCATCAGCCTAGGTGGAGAGGACCATTCCAAGTTCTTCTATCCACACCTCACGCCGTGAAGGTTGAAGGACTGCCTGCCTGGATCCACGCATCACATTGCAAAAGATGGCTCTCTTAAAACTACTCTTTTTATTGTCTGCTGCCCGCACACTCTCAAGCCAACGAGCAACGGGTGGTGATCGCCTTGTTTATCAGTTAAAATTGGAGCAGAACAGGAAATACCCGAATATCACAGTCACGCAGGGACTCACCACTTCAGTGCAAATTGATTTCTGCTCAATTGTTGACTGTGGAGTCGGACGACAAGAACAATGGGTCTGGTCAGACAAATATGTTTGTGTTTCAGGTCCCGCCACCTACGAGGACTGATGCAATTGATGGGGCCTTGTCTTTGTAAAGACAGGACCAGATGACTGGGGATATTTCCCTTTTAAAAGCCAGCAATACGGCTTAAAGGCTCGATTTTCTATAATTAAGGGGCATGCCACTAATGGCTGTGGTGAGAATCAATGTAATCCTCTGATTGTTACACTTTAGAACCCTACTGTTCATGACGCTGGTACTTATGTCCTTGGGGCTTATGTCTCAGGAACTGACCCCTTGGGAAAATTTTATATTAGGGTACAGGACCCCCTTCCTTCCCCTCCAGTGTTTCCCTCGATTACTCCACCCCTGTCACTACTCCTTCGCCTGACGAAATGGCCCCTATAGTTCGTATGTTGAACCTAACCACCTTAACAAGCACCTTTTCAGTAGAAACTGGTTATGGAGAACCAGAATAGATGGTTGCAGTGGGTAATCTATTCAGCAAAACAGGTTAACCGTTCTCATTGCTACGCTTCCAGCTACACGCTCTCATTTTGCTACAGTCCCTTTCCCACTAACCAACATTTCTGATCCTGCAGGGTTATCTTGCCTTCTCTACTTATTTACTACCCCCCAAAACTCCCACTAATTCTAATTGTGTTACTCTATCTCTTCTCTTTCCCCCCACCTGTCATATGACCACCCCCATGTTTCAGTCCCACGAAGGCAATTACACATGTTTTAAATCAAATGGAACTGCTTGGGTAGGAGAATTACCTTCTTCCTTCTGCTCCCAAACCTTCCATGTCAACTCCTCCTCTTTTAATTCCACTCTTTCACTATTCCTACTTTCCCAAACTACCCCTAGATCTGATATTTGGTGGATGTGCTGTAGGTCAAAACTATTCGATATCTTGCCTCTCGGTTGGTCTGGCACTTGTGCCCCTGTACAGCTAGTTATGCCCTTCCGATTACTGTCCTTACCCTCTTCACTTTCTCCATATTACTCCTCTCATTCCCCGCCCTCCCACTTTCCCACCGAACCCGTTCCCTCCCAGTCTCCTTTTCCAATTTTTCCCTGCACAGCCCAGGAGTATATATTGATTCCATAGGAGTTCCCAGAGGAGTCCCTGGCAAATTTAAAGCAAGGGATCAGGTGGCTGCTGGGTTTTAATCCATAATACCCCAGGTCACTATTAATAAGAATGTGGACTGGATTAATTATTTATATTATAACCAACAGCGATTCCTCAACTTCACTAAAGAAGCTGTGGAAGGTATTCATGAGCAATTAGAGCGTACCTCCCTAATGACTTGGCAAAATCGCTTGGCCTTAGATATTTTACTTGCTAAGAAAGGTGGAGTGTGTGCTATGTTTGGTGACGCCTGTTGTACATATATCCCTAATAATACTGCACCTGATGGGTCTATTACCTGTGCACTAGCCGGCCTTACAGCCCTTTCTAATGAACTTGCCACTAACTCTGACATCTCTAACCCTTGGGATCAGTGGTTTATGTCCACCTTTGGATCCTGGGGTCAATGGCTAAAGTCAGTGTTTATTTCTTTGGCAGTAGCATTAATCATCCTTCTCCTTGTTGGATGTTGCATCATTCCTCTTATTCGCTATATTGTATCTAAGTACTTCACTGCCTCCATGGCCAAGGCCTATATGTTACACGAGGAACGTATACTTCAAATTGCTTCTTCAGTTTCCTCATCCCCTTCCCCCTCTCCTCCTCCTTCCCCACTTCTTACCTCCGCCGTCTAAATTCCCTCATCCCTTATCACACCCCAGATTGTCCAAAAGGGGGGAATTTGGAAAAATACAAGACAGCTTGGTCAATCTGGTGTACGTGTCAAGGGCCATGCAGACCCTGCTTGCCCATGGTGTACATGACAAGGGTCATGCAGACCCTGCGTGCCCAAAGTGTACATGATAAGTGCTACTTCTTGTTTTCTAGGTTTCTACACAAAAAACCACAAGGGTGGACTCATCAAAAACTAAAGGACCAACAGATGTACTCAACCCTTGGGTTTGGTAATGCTGATTCAGGCTAATATTTTGAAATACTTGTGTAACTAAAGTTATAAGACAAAATCCCTATAAAAAATCTGGAACACCGACCCCTCGGGGCAGATGAAGGGCAGGTGTCCTAGGACTGTGCTTTTCTGTCATTTAACCTTTGCCTGGTGTGCATGAATAATGATTTTTACTAACTTTAATTCTACCTCGGCCTTCAGTCACAAGAAATGACACCATAGAAAAAAGTGTCCACAAGTTCAGGATTTGTTCTTTTTGAGTCTGATTGAATTCCAGAATTGTGTTAACTCCTTGCTGGGTTGTAGCCTTGAATGTTTTTGTGTTTGACTGATCCTATTAGTTCAAGCTGAACAATATAGTGCTCAAAGTATAATTAAAAGCCAACAAAGTTAATCACCAATCCTTTGGTTTTCCCCATTGATATCTGCTGCACTTACACTCTCAATCAAACCTAATGCAAAATCCCAAAAGAACCCAATTTTTTTTTTTTTATATTACAGTAGACAGAAGCAGCTTGTGGCATAGCCCAGGTAAGTAATGTTAAGTTGGATTATTTTTTTAAGCATAAAATCACTGATTTCTAGAAAAATGTCTATCTAAAGACTTTGCAGGATAGCCCATGGCTGGGTAATTTGTCTATGAATTATTAAGCACTTGTACACCCATTTATAATGTTGTGTCTCTAGGAAGCCCAATATAAAGTACACTTTTTGATCATGATTCCTGCTGTGACCACTCTGTGGCTTCACACTTAGCACCTCCACTTCCAGATTGTCTGCTAGGTGCAGGTTAGTCAGAATGAAGATGAAATTGAGTACATACAGATAGGCGGATAATTAAGTGAATTGCTAAGTAATCTGTTGTGTCCTAGGCAGAACAAGAATGAGACAGTCAAACCTGGAAAATAAATAAATCATAATATTTATCAAATCAAGTCAAGTGGCTTTATTGCCATAGCATCCATACATACAGTGGCAGGAAATAACACTCAAAGACTGTAGTGCAAAATATACATAAACACAGAACAAGTGCAAAACAGGTAAAGAACTATACAATACTATAAATAAATAAATAACACTTAAGTGAATAGATAGTAACAATTTGAAACAGACATTAATAAATAATGAATAACAGTAAAACTAATAATAAAAAACAACAGTATTGACAAGTATGACAAACCTACTGCATATAAATAGGTTATTTGGTGCAGGTCAGAAGGCAAGGGGGCAGCACAGATTTCAGAGTTCAGACAGTCAAGGGGTAGAAGTTGTTGTAGAACCTGGCAGAACTGGTTCAGCTGCTATGGTACCTTTGGTCAGATGGAACTGCAAAAAAAAAGATTGTGACATGGGTGTGAACGGTATATCCCAATGCTATAAGCTTTGCCGATGCATAACTTTATTTATGAAGATGTCTTTAATGGAAGGCAAAGAGGTTCCAATGATCTTTTTAGCATTTGTAGGACCTTTCAGTCAGAGACACTGCATTTCTCAAACCAGACTGTGATGCAGCTGGTCAGAACACTCTTGATGGTGTCCCATAGAATGTGGTGAGAGTATGCGGAACTAGCACCAGTAGTGAATGGCACAAGATTAACGTTTAAAATCAGCTCTTAGTATCTCATGTCATGTCGCTTTAATGTGGCCTATGGCCTGAGATTATGGGCCACATTATTAATGGCTGCCTGCTAATCCTCTGTGCTCATTGTATTTATCTTCACATGTGAATAGTAAGGAGTGGTGCTAAAGCAGACATTTGTCATTTTCTGAAGCGGGAGATTGGGAAGTGGGTAGTACGTATCAAAGACATATTTCCTTTGATGATACTTCATCTTCCAATTTCTTTATATTATTTTTTTTCAATCCAACATTTTTGAAGTTAGGCTTCCACAATTTATGAATATTTACAGAGAATGGATTATGCTATTCAAGAAACAAGAACAGGTGACAAGATCACTTCTGAATTTTTAATATCATAACCAAATGGCAGACTTGCTTCTCTTTAATCCAGTTACCAATGTGAGGAGTGCGGTCATCTCACAATAAAATGACATCGAGGCTGATGATTACTGAAACTGAATCCAGCTACATGGAGGTATATTCTAGAGCTGACCTTTACGGAACAGGGATGCATTTTAAAATCTAGGTGACTGCATAAATCCAGTCCCAAGGAAACACTGTATAAAGTATTATTTTGGATAGTGTTGAGTGAAGCAACCAACACTGATTTATTTTTACAACAAATTGTTGTCTCATGGGAAGAGACTGGTTTGATGTATATTTTCCCAGAGAGTTACTGCAAATTTTATCTTACTGCAATGAGTGGTTATGCAGAAAATTTAGGGGATAATTAAACTGCAAGAATATGCTTTTAACAGTAAGTCTTTCACGCGGTGTCACATACCCTCACATATTATTCAGGTCAGCAGTGCATTATAACAAGTCACATGTATGTTGTAATGAGCAATATTACTCATTCTACTTCGCATTATGAGCACCTCTAATGTAAAGTGAGATTAAGAGTGCTAATGAATGTTAATCTAGTAAAGGTGGGCTTTCAAAGCACATCATAGAAATGATAAGCAAGATAGCCTTCAGGAAGTGTTTCAAATTGTATAACACTAAATCTATTAATTATTCAAAAAAGCTCACACACTATCAGTTGAGATCACTAATGTTCAAACCTTTTACAATATATACAAATAAATTCACATTCTAGCCTATGCAACTACTAACAAAAATGCTTAATATTTCAGTATGGTAAAAGAACATATTCACAATCAAATTACAGCCATATGTCTCAGGATACACTCTGTGAACATTCACTAATGAAATATTTACCATCAACTCTCAATTGCTATGGAGAAGCAAGAACAAACAATGGGCAGCATGATGTGCAGTGGTTAGTGTTGCATCCTTACAGTTACAACAATTTCTAAATGAATCATCATTTTTGCTGGCTTTGTTTATTTCCACGTGTGCCACATCCTAAAAACATACTATGGTGGTGCGGGTTGGTCCCATGCTACCGGATCCCACCGGGTGCTTCTTGAACCCACCACTACTGATCGAACGCTAATCTGGGGTGACCATCAGCCACCGAGTGCCATTCACACCATTCGCTCTGAGGGACTTAATCCTGGCTGCCTACCTTTTCCACCTTTCATCCACTCATGTGCACCAGATCTCTCCCTCATGCATACCTTTTCTCACTATCCATCTATTAACCTCCTTTCTTTCTCTCTCTGTCTTTTCCCCTGATAGTCCTTTTCCTTTTTCTCCCTTTCTTTTGTTGGCTTGTTCTTATAAGGTTCCGCGGACACAATGTCTCAATCACTCACCGCAGGAAGCCAATGAAGCAATTGAGAAAGACAGCACCTTCATGTGCAGGTACATCTCACCCTAATTACTCCACCAACTCCCTACAGTTGGGTGATCATGCATACCCATGGAATATGAGCTGGCCCTATTTATTTATTTTAACAACAGCTCTTTTTTCTGAGTTGTGGACCCACTATGCCACATGTATAGTTGTTAAGTTAATTTTGACTCTAAATTAGTTCATGAAATGGTGTGCCTGTGTCAAACTGCCATGGATTACTCTTGTTACACATTAATTCACCCTGGTTCAGTGATAACCACGTCGAGACAGCCATTTTCTTCCTAGGTGTCACAGCTCTACCTGTCATTTATCACACAGAGACAATGCAGATCCTCTGCACATTTACTACTGGTATTTTTTCCACCATCTATATTAGTCATTATGCTAATTTGCCCACCACACTAGTTATAAGCAGATATGTCAGTCTAAGGCCAAAAGCCTCCTATGCCTTTGTGTTCTATGCATTTAAATTGATTTTCAGAGTTTGTTCTAAAAACAGTGATTGAAAACTTGTTCCAGTTTATTATCTGTCAATCCATTCATTTCTGAAAATCAAACATTCTTTTCTACTTCTGGAGGTTTGAGCTGATCCTAGCAACAAAGTTGACAAAGCAGAAGCCAAACAAGGACTGCATGGCAATATATTTTCAAAGTTGCATAGGTAAAGTTCAGGATTACCAGTCATTACTCAATTCATTTGGGATTGGTGATATACCTGTAAGTGAAGTAGCAGGAAAAACCGCAACTGACAGTCACATACACTGATACTGAATGCTGCACTTATTTTCTACTACAAAGGAAACTCAAACAAAATCAATTTTTTTTTTTATTTTAGGTTCTGACAAATAGTATTTTGACTTCCTCCAGGTATTCTAACTTTAACCTGTCCTCCGATAACGTCTAGTTAGGTCCACAAAACAAAATTATTCTTCTTTCATCCCTCCATTTTGCTCTTTCTTTACAATCCAATGCAGGTGCTACTTACAGAACTGTGAATTCATTCAGGACATAAAAATCTTTCTCTTCTTCTTTGTCATTTTGTCACCTCTCACTAAACATACCACATTCAATTCTTGTAATTTCTTGCTGTTTCTAATACATAGTGATCAATAAAACTGCAACCGCTTCACATATTTTCATCCTATTTCTTTAACATGCGAGACTTACTTGCTTTACTGTGTATGCATTTCCTCCATATATAGCATTATTTTAATTTCTCAATCCTTTCACACCTGTTTGCTATTACTATTGCGATGCCAACTTCTTGTCTTTTTCAAACATAATTTTCATTTTGACTAACAGCTGTTTCTTGTGCCATCCTTCATGAAAAAGTCAAATACTTAGAAACTGATTCATCTTGCTTCCCATTCCACGAAGTTTAACTTTTAACCTTGTATAATTTCACTTGCCTGGAAGTTAAAAATGTCCTTAAATGAAGCACGTAATTCTGCAATACTCTCAGGACTGACTATGATTTATAAAAATCTGTATATTTGGCCACCAAGCGGTTATTGCAGAACAAAACAAACAAAAAATAATCTTGCTTATCTGGTGTTTTATAAGTAATACCAACAACCACATTTGCTAACCAATAAAAAAAGAGTGTAACTTCTCTGGTGTTCTTTTCTTCTTTACATTTGTCCATTTTCAGAATCTATCTTTTTTGTTATAAGACTATGGGAAGGCACAAAGCAGGAAAAAGCATTGAGAACATTAACAAACAACACCACTTATTAGTACAATTATTTTACATATAATGTCATATCAGGCCAGTTTACTATTTCCAGTTATGAACTCCCCATAAATACAATGTCCTCCACAATGTTTCAGACAAAAACACATTTTTTCCTTGATTTACACATCTGCTCAACAGTTTAAAATGACAAATTGATCAATTCAGATGTGACTAAAATGCACATTGCCGACTTTCATTTAAGGCTATTTGTGTACATTTCAGTCACGCCATTCAGAATTACAACACTTTTTCTATACCCCGCCCCCCCTTTTCATGCCAGTATAATGTTTGGGACACGGCAATGGCTGGCCTATTAAAGCACTCATATTTAGGACTATATTGCATACCCTTTGCATGCAATGACTGCTTGAATTCTGCAATTCATAGACACCACCAGATGCTGAGGATCTTCACTGAGGAAACCCTACCAAGCCTCTAATGCAGCCATCTTCAGCTCCTGCATGTTTTGGGGGCTCATCCCCTTAGGCTTTCTATACAGCATATGGAAGGCACCCTCAGTTGGGTATAATTGGGTCAGTGGCTTGGCCATTCAAGAATTTTCCATTTTGTAAACTCCTGTGTTTCCCTAGCAGTATGTTTGGGATCATTATCTTGTTTTAGGATGAAGCGTCGTCCAATGAGTTTGGAGGTTTTACAGAAACTTGAGCAGATAAGACGTTTCTATACATGCTTTCATCAGTGAAGAGAAGTGTGCTGGTACCTGTGGCAGCCATACATGCCCAAACCATAACACCTCTGCCACCATATTTAACAGATGAGGTGGTCTGCTTTGGATCTTGCTCAGTTCCTTTTGTCTCCACACTTTGCTCTTTTCATCACTATGATTCAGGTTCATCTTTGTCTCTTCTGTCCACAAGAACTTTTCCTAGAATTCTGCAGACTCTTTGAAATCATTTTCACAAACTGTAACTGACCATCCTGTTTTTTGTGGCTAACTAGCGGTTTGCATGCAGTGTGGCTTCTGTATTTCTGCTCATGAAGTCTTCTGCAGATAGTCGTCTCTGACACAGCCACATCTGCCTCCTGAAAAATGTTTATAATCTGTTGGGCAGGCTTTTGGGGATTTTTCTTTACATAGTGATGATTCTACTTTCATCAGCAGTGGGGTTTTTTCTTGGCCTAACAGTTCCTTTGTGATTACTGAGCTCATCAGTGCGTCGTTCTTCTTAATGATATCCCAGACTGTTGATTTAGTTAATCCTAAAGTTTTGTCATTGTCTCTAATGGTTGTTTTCCCGCCTCAGAATGGCTTCTTTGACTTTCATTGGCACAGCTCTTGCCCTCATGTTGAAGAATGGCAACTACTGACTCCAAACGGTAAAAGAGAGCCTAGCAATCTTTACACATTACGCATTATACATTTTGCAGCACCTAAACTAATGTTTTATCAATCCATCTTGGATGGTTATTGTAATCTTTTCCATTTTCCAGGGAGACAGATTAAAGTTTCACTTTCCTCTAAAAGTGAAGGCACTGTTAAATTCAGGTTTATTATCATGTGCACAACAGAATTCTTACTTGCATGTTTCCTATGAACAGTTGATAGTAAGAAATGGCCCCCTAGAAGGTGCAGCCACTCACACCTTCTACAGTAGCTCCACCAGTCTCAGGAGGCTGCTGACTCTCCTCAAGTCTCCTGACGTCCACTATTTGCTCCTTAATTTTAGTGACACTGAGGAAAACATTACACTTACTGATTTAGAAGAAGATTTACCATCCAGCTAGCATACTAGCTTTGTTTATCCACTACTGTTGTGTTCTCAGCAAACTATTTAAAGCATGGTGTGTTGTGTTGGGAGAGTATGACTTGAAAAATAGCTAACCAATTTCTAAATGTGGCTGCATAAAGATAAGCTGAATATTTGATTCCTAATGTTAAAGTTGGTCTTATTGTTACAAGCAATTACCTGAAACGACTAAATGCTGTACACAAAGACTTAATTGAGTGATTAATTTTTATAAGTGTTTTTGTACAGTTGTGAAATGAAACAGAAGATAAATGAGGTGTTTGCTTTTTTATGTCAGGAAATGGCACATGAATCTTCTGTGATTGATTGCCTATATATACATGAGGTACCAAAACAAATACTTCACATTCTTTAGCAGATATCTTCAAAAGCACAGAGGAAGTAATGTGGTTTATCTTCCAGTGATGATAAAACTTGGCACACATAGAAATTAACATTTTTGTTGGAGGTAAAAAAAAAATTCTGATCAGTGGACGTTCCTAGAGATTCAGCTTTCAAATGTGACCTTTGAAACTTCAAAGAGACCTATAGGTAATCTAATCAAATTGCAGCAAGACAGCAGGAGGCTGCAATTGTCTTTGGTTATCTACAATAACAGAACACATCTGAGGGAAACAGCACTGAAACAGCAGGAATCTTTGCTGACTGTCTGGGTTTTATTGAAGGCTTCAGTTTCTCTAGCTTTATAATGTCAGCAGCCAAGACTGCCTTTGAACATCTAAATATAGATAAAGAAACTGTATTGACACTAATGAACCCAAATTGAGAAAAAATAGAGACTAATATCAGAAGTCTGTGGAAAGCTGTATTTCTCTTTTTTAATAATGCTAATGAAAAACAATTCAATTAATTTTTATAGTGCTCTCCACTAAGTGCAGGGTCATAAAGACTTCACACTGTTCCAACTTTAATAAAATGACAAAAATGATTAAACTATATGATTCACATGCATACACACAAATTACATTGAAGAAACAGTAAAACAGATAAATTTTCAATTTTGAGTGACAGAAACAATATTTTAACATTAAAATGCAGATATAGTTAGTTGACAATAGAGATGATGGAAGTCAAAACTCCAGTCAGAAGCATTTTTATAGAAACCTTCACCCGATCAAAGCAGTCTGCCTTCTCATACTTGGACACTTCCGCCATCTCTTGGCAATTTAAAGAAACATGGGTAAAGAGCACGCACAGGGACCAAAGGTGCTGCTAGATGGCGCCGCCGTGAACGTCTGTTGCAATGTGTGGCCATCTTTTCGATGATAAGTACATGTGCTGAACGTTGTGTTGGTGAATAGGTTCCCTGCCCTTCATCACAAACATTTTTCTCAACCAAACATATCCCATGACCTCCTCCTGGTTACAAAGGAGCCCCATCCCCAGTTAGGTGGCGATCGGACGCCCGGTGCAGATTTGTATGGCGGACAAACAAACAAACATACATACACACATACATACATCGACTCTGCTTTATATATTAGATTTGTCCTTCTCCCTTTAAGTCCATCTAGGAGTACACCAAACATAGCCGTTAAGCGGTTAGTAGCGATTGTAACACCAAGGCTGTCTGATAGACAGAGATTTTTGTCCAAAATTTTGTTAACCTGGTGCACTCCAAACACATTCAGCCCAGTGAAGCTGGAGCTAGATTTCAACGTTCTCAGGTTGCATCTTGCCCTGGATAGATTTTGGATAATTTTAAATGAGATAAAAGTGATCAAGGAAAGATTTTAAGTTGAATGATTGACATGGAGCTAGAGTGTATTCTGTGCATGGCTGCCTCTCACTCCTTCTCTGAACAATTAAGTGAAAGATCTCGGGATCTCGTTGAGTCAGTCGTTGAGACTCTCATGAGTCAGGGAGGGGGAAACAGGAGATCAATGGAAAGATCAGAGCAGCATCCACATGACCAGTCAGTGGTGGTGAAAAGATTTACTGGTTGATCTACATTCTTACCTTCACCTTTATTATGAGCTGGGGGTAGTGACCAAAAGAACTAGACCACAAGTACAGGTAGCAGAAATTAGTTTTCTTTGCAAGGTGTCTGGCTCAGTCTTAGAGAGGTGCACACATTCTAGAGCAGGTCAAAGTGGAGCTGGTGCTCCTCCACATCGAAAAGACACTGAATATGATGCCTCCTGGACGTTTCCCTAGGGAGGTGTTTTGGGCATCTCCAACCAGGACAAGACCTTGGGGCAAACCCAGGACACTTTGGCAGATTGTATCTCTCAGAAGACCTGGAAATACCTTGGTATCCCCCCAGAGGAATTGGAGGAGGAGGAGGTGTTAGGGAAAAGGGATGTCTGGTCATCTTTGCTTAGGCTGCTACTCCCACAACCTGGACTCAGATAAGATGGAGAAAATAGATTGATAAATGGATGTATATGTGTGTGTATGTATACAGTCAAAAAATTATATACTGCATAAATTGAGCAGTATTATGAGCCATAATAAACTGCCTGCAAAAATATATAGTCCATGGCTTTTTGTTTTAACAGAATTCATATTCTTCTTAAATATGCTTCTCACTCTAAGAATGATAAAGCTACATTGCTGTCTTTCACACTTTCATAAATACATAAATCTTCTTAATACCTACGAGCACTCTTAATGGTCATTTAATTGCTCAAAACAAATCTCTAAAATTCCAGAAGGGTCAATAGGGACCCACAGGCTCATTCCCGAGGGACCATTCCAAGGGCCTAATGAACACTGATAATGTCTGTTCAGCAGACTGTCACTTCATACTGCATGATTCTGCTTGATGTTTATTCCTTCTGTATCTCAAAAATAGATCTTATTCCCTTCTGCCCTATGAATAGTTGTTCTTAAAGTGTATTTATGTATGTGCAATTTTAATTTACAGCCTGAGAAATGTACCCTTGTGAGAAGTGTATTTTGAACCATTTAAAATCAGTTATTTTTCTAAAAAACGTGATGGGAAACACTGCATGAAAGCTAAAGCAAAACAGTAATGAAGCTCATTATGCATATTTTAACCTGTCAGCTTCCTATTCAGACAGCTAACAATGACCAAAGAGAAATATAAATGTGTTCATTTCATTGATATTGTTCCATTTGGCCTCTGTTAAAATCCTTTGTGGAAAGGAACCCAACTGAAATTTTTAACTAAATTAAAACAACTTGTAGAATGTTGTAATATAATGTAACATTCTCTAACCATCTTTATCAGTTCAGAGTTATGACAGCTATCACAGGACCAACTCACAAACATACCCACTGAGGAAAACCCATAAAGACACGGGGACAATATGCAAGCTCCACACAGACAGTGAACTGATTTGTGTGGCAGTAACACCAGTACTTGTCTTGCTTTAAATAATTAAATACAACTGTCTTAATAATTCACCAGTACTACGAATAAACAAAGACTAGCTAAAAGATATAATCAAATTAATGATTAAATTAAGATGATGACTGTTAAAATTGTAGACACATAAATTCTACATGTTTTATGGTATACAAATTGCTTGTTAAGTAACTGACGCATTGCTAACCCAGTTGCTATGCAGGACCACTTTTGAAAGCAAGGACTAGACATTTGTAGAAGAAGCTGAAGCTCATAGCATCACTCAAGAGTGATAACATTCTTTTGAACAATGGGGTCATATCAGAAATCATTTTACCTCAGTATGTTTTAGGTGATTCAATAAAAAAGCGATCCATACTTTTACATTTTGCAACTTTCCAGCTGTGGTATGCATGACTCAGCTTTATTCTGTTATAAAATTATTACCAGTATTTTTTGTTTTCAAAACTGTTTTGATTTGGAAAACATTTTTGCTCTTATATGCATAAAAGCGTAAACATATAATATACAGTATGTTTTTATGCAAAATATATAGTATGTTCATACTCAAAAGTATGAATTCAGATTAATGTCAAATTACTATTGCTGAAACTATCGCTGACATATAGTGTTTCATGACCTTGAAGAGGTCTTTTAAAGGGCAACTTCAGCTTTTTTGACACATAGGTTTATTAAGGTCTGTTTTGATGCGCCATTTGCGAATATATTTTAATATACTTAGGCTATAGAACCTAGAGAAACTCCACACCATGTGTTGCCTCATTTCTATGTAGGTCCTCAAAGTTATGGCTGTCTTACTTTTTAGGTGATCTTTTACTTGTCCTTGCAGTTCCGAGAAAGGCCACTAGATGGCGAAAAGCTTCCTGTGAAAACCCAGTGCAACTCCCATACAGTATATTTACTGTGGAGAATCCTAAAATTGTTCTTTTTAAGGGGTTGTTCTTTTTAAGGGGTTGATTATTTTCCCTATATACTTCAGAAGCTAATTTCTGTGACTCAAAAAATGTAATGATTACAAAATAGATTGGCATTGTGAGCTGTTCGGATTCCTTTATGAGAACATTTATTCAGTTTTCTGGTTCCATCCTTTGTTTTGTGTTTTTTTTATATTTGATTGTGGATTGGATTTTATGGTGTGGGTTGCCTTTTGGCAAACTCTGTGATTTTGCCTTTCTTTTGTCTCTTATTTAAGGATATTTTCTTTCACCGTATTTCTCCCCTTTTTGTTAATACAGGTATTTGGTATGGAAGATTGTTAAAGATTGCTTTGTTGCTGGGTTTTTCCCTTTGCTATGCCTGTGCAGGCCAAAGCCTACTTAACTTTTTAGGTATAAGCCATTTTGAACGCTAGGTCTCTTCATCCCTGGGGCTAGATTTTTTGAGGCTTGGCTTCATTTCAGCATACTGTGACAGGATATTACAACAGTCTTTATCTTGAAGATGTAATTGTATCACCATTTTGTCTGCTGTTTCCTGTCAGGAATTGCCATTTTATGAATCTATTTTTATGGCTGTGGTCATATTTTTTATGGAAACTGTAACAGTTGCCTGTCACTTGGATATGAATATTTAAATTATTTTAAATATAAGCACACACTGAATAAGGAATGCTCGTGTGGTATTTGTCTGAATTAAAATGGGTCTAGTAATTTGATTTTTACTTTCTTGACTTCTGATCTATCAGCTTTGTTTCTTAATTCATATTATTTAGGGTTCGGAGAAATTGTATTTTTTGTTACTTTGACTCCAGACCATTTATCTGTTTTTTAACTAATTCAAAGATTTCCATCACCTGGTCACCATTTTTGTTTTTTGTGACTTAAATTATGACCCTATTTTTGGCTGTCTATTAAAATTGCTCTGTGAAGTGGATAGGCAGATTGAGAGTCAATTTTAAACATTAATGTTTAGAAAGTTGTACTGAGTGTATTTTTCACTTAACTGTTTTACTTAGTGTATTGTGATCTATAAGCTCAATAAAATGAAAATAAATTTACATAAAACTATAGATTATACTGTTGTAGCAAAAGTGCATGCATTAAGCACATCCATATACAGTAGGAGAAGTATTTTCTGCAAAAAATGAAATGAAAATTCAGATTATAAAAAAATGAAAATAAAATTAAACAAAACCATTTGAAATTTCATTTTCAGACTGAACAGAAATGAAAAGTAAAATGTAAATAAGTACTGGCACCACCTGCTGTTCATTACAGTTTCATTTTCCTCTTTGCATTTTCATTTTCAAGCTCTCAACATGCAAATATATTTTTATTAGTACAGGTCAATGGACATGGCTTTGCACCTGGATTTCCCACAATGCTTTGTCCTTTATAGCTGTAGCCACTTCGATTGACAGAGTACCTCTCACTTCGACTATGTTTAAGTCTCGTGATTTTGATCTTTTCACCTCTGTACTGTGAACTTTACAACATAACCGACTCAATAAATCTGAATTATAATTGCAGGTCTGTATTGAATGAAGTGATTAAATTAAGTAATTAATGTGCGATTTAATTACAATATTTAACATGACAGAAGTTAGCCTTTATTACATCATGTTTTACATTTTTTTTACATTAAAGTGGAAATAGTATCTCTCTCTGTATTTTTAGTTTTTGTAGCATTATTTAATAAATTTACTCTACAGTTTTCACCACCTTCTCTTCCTATAATTATGTCCCTTTCCCCTGTAGTTGATCGACGACTCGATTTAAACAACCCGGAATCAACTTTCTGACCATTCTAAAAAGTATTGAACATATCATTCCAAAAATATAACTCCAAAATATGATTGAATAAGTGTAAAAATATTTTTGAATTGCACTATTTTTATATTTTTTGTTTCATATCTTTATATTTGTATGTGTACTGTAAGTGATCAGATAATTGTTTCTATGAAGTTATCTTTATTGTGACTAGAATCCCCTTTAATGTCTATCAATCTATTTAGAGTAAAATTGTATTTTCTCTCTATAATTGACAACTAGTTATAGCTTAATATACACTGTATTTACACTTAACCATTTAATTATTAATATTTAGACATATTAATCTGTTTTAATTTTTCAAATGTCTGTAAATATGTGGAAGATTGTTGGTTCATATCCCATTATTGCCAGAAGGGATCCTACTCTTTTGGGCCCTTGAGCAAGACCCTTAACCTGAAACAAATAGGGGTGCTATACAATGACTGACCCTGTGCTCTGAACCCCAAAGGTCATATGAAAAGCTAATTTCTCTATAGAAATAACAATAATGTAAAACCAAAATTTATATATAAAATCTGTGTATTTATAAATTCCAGTGTAAGCAGTATATGATTGTTTGTGCTCAGCACTGAGTTTCTCTATTTGCTGCATGTTATTTTATTTTTTTCTTCTTCAATGTTTTCATAATCTTTGTAAATGTGTTTAGCATTGTGGCTTTGATAATGAAAATATTTTATATTTATCTCTATATATATAATTCAACGTCTTTCTGTTTGTCTGTCTGTCTGTCCGCTTTTCATGAGAGAACTACTTAACGGATTTAGATGTCCTGTTTGTCCTGTTTCACTACTAGGTGGATGGAGCCGTGGCGGACAGCTAGTGCGCTTGTGTGTATGTGTATGTATGTGTGTGTGTGTGTATGTTCTGTATGTTCTTTCACATGTACGGCTTTTATTCAGCTGTGGGAAATGATTCATTTTTGTTTTCCCATCTGAACCAAAGCACAGTACAGCACAGCACAATAATTAATGAACCCACCACTTCTTATTCTTCTCTTCTCTGACTCTGTCTTTACCTCTCCTTCTGACTCCACTCCTTCTCCAGCAAGCTTTGTCCTCCACCTCCAGATGCTGGCTCTTGGAGCAGAGGCATCAGGCTTCTTTTATCCTGCACCCAGAATTATTAGTGTGGTTAGGAAGCACTTCCAGGTGAGGCAGAAGGCCGACGACATAGGGCTCCATAATCCCTTCAGCACCTCCTGGAAGCACCTGGAAGACCTGGAAGTGGTGAGGAGGCCTTCTGCTGCTATGCACCTAAAATCTGGAATAGCCTGCCAACAGGAATTCGCCAGGCTAATACAGTGGAGCACTTTAAAAAAAACTGCTGAAAACAAATTACTTTAATATGGCCTTCTCATAACTTCACTTTAATTTAATCCTGATACTGTGTATGTTCAGTTCATTATAATAACTATTCATGGTGGCTCTAAAATCCATTACTAACCCCTACTCTCTCTTCTGTTTCTTTTTCCGGTTTCTTCCGCAGGCCGCCACCATCTACTCAAAGCATCATGATGCTCCAACATTGATGGACTAAAACCCAGAAGCCTGCATGACCATCATCATCAAGTCCTTCCGTGAAAACCCTAAATACAAAGAGGACTGTTTCATTTATGTGAGGTAGAATGCCCAGAGGGGACTGGGCAGTCTCATGGTCTGGAATCCTTGCAAATTTTATTTTTTCTCCGCCGCCTGGAGTTTTTTTTTTCTGTCCTCCCTGGCCATCGGACCTTACTCTTAATCTATGTTAATTAATGTTGACTTATTTTATTTTTTTACTGTGTCTTTTATTTTTCAATTTATCAATATGTAAAACACTTTGAGCTACATTTTTTGTATGAAAATGTGCTATATAATAAATGTTGTTGTTGTTGGAGCACAACAGGGCTGTACCAAACTCCAACTTCCATGAAGCCCTGTGGGAATCTAAGACACTGCTGCAACCCAGGGGGGTTATCATCCAGTGCTCCGGGGGAGATAATGCCCTGTGCCTATTTTCTATGTTTTATTTGTATATATATATAGACATATATATATATATATATATATATATATATATATATATATATATATATATATATATATATATATATATATATATATATATATATATATATATATATATATATATATATATATATATATATAAACATAAATTACCAGAAGGGGAGCCCCAGACAAAAGTGACCCCAGGCAGCCAAGGATACAAACAATGTACCTTTTATTATATAACAGTACCCTTCATAGATTCTTTCTTCAATGTACAAAATGATCTCTCGAACAAATTCAATAATCTCACTCCACATTCCTCCAGGCAAGAGTTGTCCTTTTCCACCTGTCTCTAGCTCCCCTGGATTATGTCAAGCAGGTTCTTTTATGCTGGACACGGAGTACTTCTGGTGCCATAACACTGAATGCTGGAAGTACTTACAAGTCATGCAGAAATCCCTAGGAAAGGAACTGCTCTTGACAGACAATCTCCCCCAGTCCATTCATTAATACGCCACTTCAACTTCGATAACAATCAAAAACCATCCTGGCCAGGTATAGTGTACATTAATTATGGCTTCCTTCCGAGCCAAGAATTGTCCCTCGTGCCAGTCGATCATCCTTTTTGGATAAAGGGAAGAAAAGAGGTCATTAGTACACAGTGCCATGTCCCAAATCGGTGGTGAATTATACCTGTTACCCATGCATACATGTGTGACAGTACCTGTTCCCCTGCCACCCCATCTGGGGATTTGACTCCTTATGCAACACCATCCAATTTAAAGGAGGATGGTCTGTCAAAAGAGTGAACTCTCATTACAGGAGGTAACAGCTCAGCTGTTTAATAGCTCATTTGATCGAGAGGGCCTCCTTTTCCACTGCTGCTTACCTGGTTTCCCAATCCAGTAGTCTCCGGCTCAAGTACAGTACCAGTTCAACACCATCAATGCTTTGGCTCAGCATGGTACCCTAGATCTAAGATAAAAGGTAAGGAGAAATCAGGTATTACTAAGATGTGATGGCCTATTTTAAGTCATGGAATGCAGCCTCTGCTTTCCTATTCCATACACAATACTTGGGGCCCGTTTCTTTATCAAGTCTGCTAGAGGTGCTGCCCTCTCGGAGAAATGGGGTACAAACCTGCCTTTTGGTTTTTGGACAGGGCCATTAAAGAATGGCTTCAGCTTTAGAACAGTGAGGACATACACTTCCTCTGCCCACTAAATAACCTAACTATTAAGCCTCAGTTAATCCAAAATGAAATTTTTTTCAGAATTATTTTCCACCTGGCTTTGATTAGTGCCAGAAGTACTGCATGCACAAGCTTTAAGTGATCCTCCCATGCCTAGGAATGACTGTGTCATCTAAGTAGGCAGCACTATAAGCTTGGTGGGGATATAGCACTCTATCCACCAGATGCTGACAGGTTGCTAGGGCTCCATTAAATGGAATGACCTTGTACTACCAATGTCCACTATTTTTCCTTTGCATATTCCGTCAAAGGAATTTGTTATTGCCCTTTTGTTATGTCCTGTGTGGTAAAATATTAAGCCTTCCCAAGTTCATCCATGTGAGGCATTGGGTAGGCGTTGAATCGAAAAACTGGATTCAACAGATGGAATTTATTGCAAAAGCGCCCACTTCCATTTGGTTTTGGGATCAGAACAATGGGACTGGATCAGGGACTAAAACTTTCCTCATTCACACCAATGTCCAGCATGCGTCTGATCTTAAGTTCCACTTCTGCTCATTTAGCTTCCCGGAGGCTATAAGAGTGCTCTTTGACAATAACCCCATGTCTGTAACAATGTCATGTGCAATTAATGTGGTTCTTCCAGGCCGCTCTCACCACTCCCAGGACAGACAATATGGCTATTTACATTTCTCTTCACTGGTTACGCATCAAATTGTCTCTAAAATTAAGGTTATTTTGAGCACAGCAGGAGAGGGGTTGAGCCAGGGCAGTAGTATAGGAGCGTCACTATTATACATCATCAGATTTTGACAGGTGTATGTCCCGCCCCCCTGGCATTTCCGGTACCCACCATATGCCACCTAGTTAATGGTCATTTCCCCCGCGGTCTGATCTCTGCCTGTTGTCGGGTGCGCTGTTTAACCGCATCGGACCTTTGTCAGTCGTGCGCAAGGAAAATGGTCGGCCGATCTTAGCCTTGATGCTAAAACTGGGGGCTGATCATCTTTGTGATCCGAGACGGACCTTTGGGAGCCTGTAAGGTGTCATAAAGGTAAGTCATCAATGGGGCGGAGCAGACATCCTGCTCCTATCTGCTTGCAGCGCCGGGGTGTGTACAGAGAGTACAGAGAGCGTGATTGACAGATCCCGGCGAGAGGATGTACAAGAAAACTTTAGAGAGAATCTATGACACACCCAAGGAACCTGGCAGTACAGCCCAAAACACCCCTTGAGCATCCCGTTACCTCACCCACCTTGTAAAACCATGCCCTTTATAAAGCAAGGCATATACCCAAGTGTTTAAAACAATAACTTTCAGAGTGGATGTACAAGGAAAGGTTTAAGAGGGAATCTAGGACACATCCAGGGAAAAAAAACCTGGCAGTGCGTCCCAAACACACCCATGGGTATAGCGTTACTTTGCCCACCATGTAAAAAACCATGCCCTTTATAAAGCAAGGCATATGGTAGATGCCCAAGTGTTTAAAACAATAACTTTCGGAGTGGATGTACAAGGAAAAAGGTTTTAGAGAGAGTCTATGACACACCCAAGGAACCTGGCAGTACAGCCCAAAACACCTCTTGAGCATCCCGTTACCTTGCCCACCTTGTAAAACCATGCCCTTTATAAAGCAAGGCATATTTCAGATACCAAAAGTGATTTAAAACAACAAGTTTTATTCAATGATTCAAAAAAAGATGCCAAAGTGTCTTAAAAACAACAAATTTTATTGAAGCAAAATTCCAAACATAGCAAAATAAGATCTGGTCTTCACTTTGAGTTACAAATTGTTTGCTATACATTAAAATTGTTTAAACTATGACTAAAAGCAGGAGAAACAGCCGTAAAATAATCACACAAGCTTAATTGTATAAAGATTTGCAATTCACTTGAAAAGAAAAAAAAACACAAGAAAATGTATACATATAGGGGTACGCAAATGAAAATTCAAAACCTGGTCCAACAGTGAGTCGGTAATACACCTAAAATAAAAATGTTTAAGCCAGCAAATATACTTTATATATTTATATTTCACTAAATTATGCAAACCTATTTTCTGTTTGGAACAGAGCCGACCACATAAAGCTGGTCTTCACAGGCTGAATCAGTTTTGCATATCCATCAATGGGTCTCTCTCCTGCTCAAATTCAGCTATAACATCATCCACATCAATCTTGATAGCTTTACGAAAACAAGGGAGATTGTACATTTTAACAAAGCACGCACACAGGACACAAATCTATCTTTTCTAGCCCTTTTGAGCATAAATAAGCTATGTCTATATGCAATAATTGGTTATATTACAAAATGTGTCCATCTGGTATGCATTTTTTCTCTTGACATTCCATACATTTTTCCACTAAATGTTCAACAGAGCTAAACACATAAGCCCAAATGACTGAGCGACCAATATGGTCATAATGAATCTTTATTAGATATAATAAAAGGAGAAAACCTTCTATAGGTTGCATTACGTGTCACGCTGGGCAGGGACCTGGTTTTCCTTGTTCTAGCTGCCGAGTCTTGGTTCCTCTGACAACAGAAACAAAACACAAACAGTTAGCCGACAGAAAATATAACTCAAACAGATCTTGTTTAGCATGGATAATGCAATTTGCTTAGGTTTCTGTAAATTAATGTTGGTTTTAAAAAATAACAGTAATGGTGATTAGAGACAAGTTCAAAAGCTGCTGTCCGAATCTTGGACTTTGTTGCATGGTCTTTTGTATAAGCCGAAAGTGTTTACTTCAGCAACAAACTGCTTCAGACAGTTTAGTATGAATTTTACTCGGTTTCACAATTCTTAAGCCACACAAGGCTTTAACCAAATAAAACACCGTGTGTATTAATCTTTAAATACTGATCTGTCGACAGATGCTGGAAACACAAGGGTGTATTTCCTCAGGATCACATTCTAGTAAAAGACAAGTGTGCCCATCCTGAGATTCGAACCCAAACGGCATGCTAAACAAGACCCAGTTAATACATCTTACACAGGTGCAGAACACGTAAGCTACAACAGACTTTACATAATGCTTCATTAAAATCAATCCGGCTCTGTGACTGCGATGGCTGACAAGTGTTTGAGAAAATACACAGGTCTTGAGACTTCCGCCTTGAAGTTGAACAATCTTTCACACTGTGCTTAAATACGTCACTGGCCATCGTCACTCTATGGGGAAAAAAGAAAAGAAATGTCAAGCAAAAAACGTGTTGGAATGGATGAGTGAACAATACACTTACAGTATGCACAAACAAGCACAGCTGAGGTTCAAGAGAAACAGAACAATTGTTTCAATGATCAATTACCAGTAGCAAGTAGATTTAGCAGAGATGTCTTATTACTCAAAATTCAATGATGGATATAAAATTTATCCTCACTTGTATCAATGTGCTCTCAAAATATGCTTGGGCTGTGTAAATAAAAGGCCAAGACAGTTTCTCTGGGTTTTAGTTTGATCTTTAGACAGAGTCGAGTTCCTAAAAAGCTACATACAGGCCAAGGCAAAAAAATTTATAACACATTGGTACAAAAACTTCTAAGACAGAACAATATTGTACATTTGTACATTTGTCACGAACAGCGATGTAAAGGCCAGCATAGTAAAACGGTTCAAAAGCACCTTAAAATCCAAAATGTGGAAATATTTTACATATGCCAATACTTTTCGGTATATAGATGTCCCGTCAGACGTTCTGCAGAGTTATAACCACAGTTTACACACCACGATTAAAACAAGACCTGTAGATGTGACTCCTGAAAATGCCCCGAGTGTTTGGAAAACAATCTATGGTAGGGCCGGGCAAAGAAAATCTACTCCGTGCACCTTCCAAACCATACCCTTTATAAAGCAAATCATAAAGTAAACACCAAGGTGTCTTAAAAACAATAACTTTATTGTATATTTCAAGGACACACACAGTTTGCATCCTTTACCTCATGATCTAACCCAACCCATCTGTTATAACAGGATACATAAAGGGAGAGAAAAAAAAGGATATCAAAGTATCTTAAAACAACAAGTTTATTGAAGCAAAATTCCAAACATAGCAATTAACACGTAGTCTTTGCTTTCAGAGTTACACACTGTGTGCTATACATTATATATATATATTTTTTACATGTATGAATAAAGCAGGAGAAACAGCAGGAAAATATTCACTGATACATACAGTATATGATGTGGGCATCATAAATGTTTATGTTGGTGTAATGCACTCCTAGACAATAATGTTTTGTACTGTATGTTGCAAACTTCATTGAAAAGATTCCTTGAGCATTCTGTTCATAAATTTGTCAAAAGAGACTTTGGGTAAATTACAGTATGAAACTGCTTAGGAAAATTATACAAACAAGCTTGTGTGAATGAGATCAGTAACCCATTTGAAAAGAAACAAAAACACAATTGTATACAAGTATGAGAACACAATCTAATTGCAAACCAGGTCCAAACCTATCAGTGAACCAATAATACCCCTAAATAAAAGTGTTTAATTCAGCACATGTTTAATATATTTGTATTTCACCAAATTATGCAAGCCTATTTTCTCTGTTTGGAACAGAGCCGACCACTAAAAGATGGTCCTCACAGGTGAATCAGTTGTGCATAAGCATCAACGGGTATCTCTCCCTGCTCAAACACCGACAGAACATCATCCTGCACCTTTCTCTTGACAGATTTAAGAAAACAGGGAGATTACACATTTTAGCATAGCACAGACACAGGACACAAGTCTAGCCTTTCTACCCCTTTGGAGCATAAATAAGCTAGGTCTATAAGCCCAAGAACGTTTTTAGACAGGCATAGATCCAAATTACCTGTTTAGATTTCTCTGGTTCATGTTCTACCGACTGGTTATCTTCTATAATGATGACACCGGTCTCTGCTTTAGCGGTATGTTTTGTTGTTGCAGAATCCATGTTTTGCTTCTTTCTAGTAAAAGAAAACAGATAATGGTGTGTCTCGGGATGGACCAGCAAGCTCCAATGCCACGAGGGACCAGCGAGAACGCTCGACTGGCCAAGCGACACAGGGACACGGGTAAGCTGGGATCGGCAAGATCCGATGCCGCGACGGACCAGCGAGGGCACTCGCCTGTCCAAGCGACACAGGGACTATGGTTAGCGTAGCCAGTTAAAACCTTGCAAAAGTGGTGGACTCAGCCAACCAACTTAAGCTCGGTCAAAGGAATTGTTAGCTGTAAAACAAGCGTTGGTGTCTCCTTTCTGACTTGGACAGCGGTGGACTCAGCCGACCTGCTAGGTCTCTGTCATAAGGAGATGGCTACCAGTGCTTGGTTTTAATCAAAGGAGAGACAGAAAATAAAAGGAGAGGAAAAAGAAAGAAAGAAAGAAAGAAAGAAAGAAAGAAAGAAAGAAAGAAAGAAAGAAAGAAAGAAAGAAAACACAGCACAACTTACCCAATTCTTATTACTGAGGAGCCCGGGCCTTTGGGTCCAAATATCTGTACTTAAATATGCTTTTGGGCGAGGCTTTTACAACGCTGGGGCCAATCAAAACGTTTTAAGAAAAGATTTTTTAAGATAACCCGCCAACATATTTTTAACCAATCAACAAACACATGCCGCATGTTAAGCTAGCCAATGGAATTACACCATGCTGGTTCGGGCGTGTGCTGAGTGCATCCAGCGCTTCCCAAATTCAGAACCGACAATCAGGATACACACCAGGCAGCTGTGATGTGAATGGTCTCATATGGCTAAAAGGCAATATGGCGCGACTGAATAAATGTGTGAACTGGTCTGTCAATGAAAACGGTGTTAGCATATGAATTTAACAGTAACAGACAAAATCTTTGTAATACTGCACATGCAATGGTGGCGCACTCTAACCCAGGAGATCTGGTTTTGCGATTGGGGACGAGAGCAAAAATAAGACGGTCTATCTATCTATCTATCTATCTATCTATCTATATTATCATGATTAAAATATGAATGTGTGTTATTCTAACATAGCCCCATAAACAATTAGTAAAAAAAAATGGAATGCTTTTCTTGTCATTCTTAATAAACACAATTTAATTTATAATACGCCTAGAAGTTGGTAAGACACGCTAGGGCTAATGGTTTTGTAAATAAATAAAAATCCGGTAACGCTTTAATATTTATATATAAGTCATGAATGTGTGTACACGTTTAATTAGTCTTTTCATTCCTGGCATGATTAACTTGTACCTTTAAAAAGAAGAAAATGCATTATTTTGGTGCATAGCACCCATTTATTAAGTAACTAGGATATGTTAAGGAAAAAGAAGCAGCGTTGCTACTCTCTGTATTGGCCCGTGGCGCATGTATAGAGCTGTCGCTTTCTAAATCAGCACATCGGGGTTCGCACCTGGACAGTACAATATGACATTGACTCTTAAAATGTGTATGTTATTATGACCTTACATTAGGCCTACGGTGTGTCATTCTTTTATAGACACATAAATGAAAAGGTAAAATGGAATTCTTTTGTCGTTATTCTTAATACGCGCAATTTAATTTATGATAGGCCTAGAAGTTGGTAAGTCACGCTGGGGCAGACGGTCTTGTAAATAAATAAATAAATAAAACCCGGTAACGCGTTAATATTTATGTATATATAGGTCATGATGGTGTGCACGTGTAATTTGACTTTTTATCCCTGGCATGATTAACTTGTGCCTTAAAATAAGAATAAGAAGAAAAAATGAACCAGAGCAGCGCATGCGTGTGTTGTCCGGTGGCGCACCCGTAGAGCTGTCACTTTCTTAAGATAGGGGATCTGGGTTCGAGTCCGGGCAGACAACAAAAGTAAAACATTGACTTTTCAAATGTGTATATGATTATGCATTACTGTATGTTATTCTATTATAGCCAAGTAAACTAAGTGGTCAAATGGAATTCTAGCAGGAGTTTGAAATGAGTAATAGATTTTTACTCGCGAAGGCAGATAGGAAGAGCATGCCAAATTTTAGGGGCCATCACACTGAAAGTTCTGCCACCCATAGTTACAAACCTGTATTTAGCTACGGTGAGTAAATTAGCGTCACGATGATCTTAAATCCTCACCCAGGGTAATCCGAAACACGTTTCTAACGGTTCAAAATCCTTATAAATAATTTTTCTTTACAAAAGTAACACTCGTCAGGGGGACACTGGAATCTGTTGCTGCTCTTTAAGATGAGGCGAGTGTAGAGGGCCTTGTTGGAACATTCTAGATGTACTCTATTACATAAAATGAAATGATAAAATTCATTGGAATATACGTTTCATCGTCTGTCTATAAGTGATAACGGTGGAACATTCCAGAGGTATTACATATAATAAATGATGCAATTTAATTGTAGCACCTGTTTTACAGTTATGTTTCACCATGTGTCCATAAACGATAACAGCTGATTACGTCATGTTTGGTGGTTATTGGTCTATTATATATAACATGGACGGAATTACACATTAAATATTTTATGCATTTTGCATTATGGAGCATTATGGCTCGCTTCTTAGATTCGGATGAAACTGATGATCACCTTTCCGATTGCCACAGAATTAAGATTTGTATATTATATATTCATGCATAATTAGTGAAAAAAAAACTTACTTTGTCCCGGTCTGGAGATTGCTCCCGAAGGGATATAATGCTATTTGTATGTACAAAGTCAATTTTAAAAATACCGCCACAATATTTCTTACCAGGATTTTCAGCACGTGAGAAATTGCTTGAATCTCTATTGATGACTGTCTCGCCGAAAAAAGAGCACCATAAAGGAACCCTTACACGTCTTAACGACATTATTAGTATGACAGATCCCAGGTACGAAAACAAAACAAAAACAAAATAAATAAATAAATAAACATTGGTTGTTTAACGAATCCTTTCATTATTAAAACCGATCTGGATGCTGTAAGTATTTGTTCAACCAACAAGCAGTGGGGCCTGTGTTCAGTCCAGGGCCACTGTTCATTGCTTGGAGCTCAATGGACCGCAGCGATAAGACCCTTGCTGGCCAAGGGCCTCACAAATGGGCACACGGTAGAAAAAGAGGATGGGCGTGTGTGATTATTGGGGCCCATCGGCGAGCTGAGTGAACGGATGTACGTGTTAGTATTGTATAACAGCGAATAAGATTGTGTTTGCAACACTTTTATATTGCAAGGTGTGCGCTGGAGAAAAATATATTACTACGATTTCACGAGTTTATATCCTTAAGTGAAGAAAACCAAAAGATATCCACTTTTGTACATACAAATAGCATTATATCCCCTTCGGGAGCAATCTCCAGACCGGGACAAAGTAAGTTTTTTTTTTTCACTAATTATGCATGAATATATAATATACAAATCTTAATTCTGTGGCAATCGGAAAGGTGATCATCAGTTTCATCCGAATCTAAGAAGCGAGCCATAATGCTCCATAATGCAAAATGCATAAAATATTTAATGTGTAATTCCGTCCATGTTATATATAATAGACCAATAACCACCAAACATGACGTAATCAGCTGTTATCGTTTATGGACACATGGTGAAACATAACTGTAAAACAGGTGCTACAATTAAATTGCATCATTTATTATATGTAATACCTCTGGAATGTTCCACCGTTATCACTTATAGACAGACGATGAAACGTATATTCCAATGAATTTTATCATTTCATTTTATGTAATAGAGTACATCTAGAATGTTCCAACAAGGCCCTCTACACTCGCCTCATCTTAAAGAGCAGCAACAGATTCCAGTGTCCCCCTGACGAGTGTTACTTTTTGTAAAGAAAAATTATTTATAAGGATTTTGAACCGTTAGAAACGTGTTTCGGATTACCCTGGGTGAGGATTTAAGATCATCGTGACGCTAATTTACTCACCGTAGCTAAATACAGGTTTGTAACTATGGGTGGCAGAACTTTCAGTGTGATGGCCCCTAAAATTTGGCATGCTCTTCCTATCTGCCTTCGCGAGTAAAAATCTATTACTCATTTCAAACTCCTGCTAGAATTCCATTTGACCACTTAGTTTACTTGGCTATAATAGAATAACATACAGTAATGCATAATCATATACACATTTGAAAAGTCAATGTTTTACTTTTGTTGTCTGCCGGACTCGAACCCAGATCCCCTATCTTAAGAAAGTGACAGCTCTACGGGTGCGCCACCGGACAACACACGCATGCGCTGCTCTGGTTCATTTTTTCTTCTTATTCTTATTTTAAGGCACAAGTTAATCATGCCAGGGATAAAAAGTCAAATTACACGTGCACACCATCATGACCTATATATACATAAATATTAACGCGTTACCGGGTTTTTATTTATTTATTTATTTACAAGACCGTCTGCCCCAGCGTGACTTACCAACTTCTAGGCCTATCATAAATTAAATTGCGCGTATTAAGAATAACGACAAAAGAATTCCATTTTACCTTTTCATTTATGTGTCTATAAAAGAATGACACACCGTAGGCCTAATGTAAGGTCATAATAACATACACATTTTAAGAGTCAATGTCATATTGTACTGTCCAGGTGCGAACCCCGATGTGCTGATTTAGAAAGCGACAGCTCTATACATGCGCCACGGGCCAATACAGAGAGTAGCAACGCTGCTTCTTTTTCCTTAACATATCCTAGTTACTTAATAAATGGGTGCTATGCACCAAAATAATGCATTTTCTTCTTTTAAAGGTACAAGTTAATCATGCCAGGAATGAAAAGACTAATTAAACGTGTACACACATTCATGACTTATATATAAATATTAAAGCGTTACCGGATTTTTATTTATTTACAAAACCATTAGCCCTAGCGTGTCTTACCAACTTCTAGGCGTATTATAAATTAAATTGTGTTTATTAAGAATGACAAGAAAAGCATTCCATTTTTTTTTACTAATTGTTTATGGGGCTATGTTAGAATAACACACATTCATATTTTAATCATGATAATATAGATAGATAGATAGATAGATAGATAGATAGATGCCGTCTTATTTTTTCTCTCGTCCCCAATCGCAAAACCAGATCTCCTGGGTTTGAGTGCGCCACCATTGCATGTGCAGTATTACAAAGATTTTGTCTGTTACTGTTAAATTCATATGCTAACACCGTTTTCATTGACAGACCAGTTCACACATTTATTCAGTCGCGCCATATTGCCTTTTAGCCATATGAGACCATTCACATCACAGCTGCCTGGTGTGTATCCTGATTGTCGGTTCTGAATTTGGGAAGCGCTGGATGCACTCAGCACACGCCCGAACCAGCATGGTGTAATTCCATTGGCTAGCTTAACATGCGGCATGTGTTTGTTGATTGGTTAAAAATATGTTGGCGGGTTATCTTAAAAAATCTTTTCTTAAAACGTTTTGATTGGCCCCAGCGTTGTAAAAGCCTCCCAAAAGCATATTTAAGTACAGATATTTGGACCCAAAGCCCGGGCTCCTCAGTAATAAGAATTGGGTAAGTTGTGCTGTGTTTTCTTTTTTTTCTTTCTTTCTTTCTTTCTTTCTTTCTTTCTTTCTCTTTCTCTTTTTTCCTCTCCTTTTATTTTCTGTCTCTCCTTTGATTAAAACCAAGCACTGGTAGCCATCTCCTTATGACAGAGACCAGCAGGTCGGCTGAGTCCACCGCTGTCCAAGTCAGAAAGGAGACACCAACGCTTGTTTTACAGCTAACAATTCCTTTGACCGAGCTTAAGTTGGTTGGCTGAGTCCACCACTTTTGCAAGGTTTTAACTGGCTACGCTAACCATAGTCCCTGTGTCGCTTGGACAGGCGAGTGCCCTCGCTGGTCCGTCGGCATCGGATCTTGCCGATCCCAGCTTACCCGTGTCCCTGTGTCGCTTGGCCAGTCGAGCGTTCTCGCTGGTCCCTCGTGGCATTGGAGCTTGCTGGTCCATCCCCGAGACACACCATTATCTGTTTTCTTTTACTAGAAAGAAGCAAAACATGGATTCTGCAACAACAAAACATACCGCTAAAGCAGAGACCGGTGTCATCATTATAGAAGATAACCAGTCGGTAGAACATGAACCAGAGAAATCTAAACAGGTAATTTGGATCTATGCCTGTCTAAAAACGTTCTTGGGCTTATAGACCTAGCTTATTTATGCTCCAAAGGGGTAGAAAGGCTAGACTTGTGTCCTGTGTCTGTGCTATGCTAAAAATGTGTAATCTCCCCTGTTTTCTTAAATCTGTCAAGAGAAAGGTGCAGGATGATGTTCTGTCGGTGTTTGAGCAGGGAGAGATACCCGTTGATGCTTATGCACAACTGATTCAGCCTGTGAGGACCATCTTTTAGTGGTCGGCTCTGTTCCAAACAGAGAAAATAGGCTTGCATAATTTGGTGAAATACAAATATATTAAACATGTGCTGAATTAAACACTTTTATTTAGGGGTATTATTGGTTCACTGATAGGTTTGGACCTGGTTTGCAATTAGATTGTGTTCTCATACTTGTATACAATTGTGTTTTTGTTTCTTTTCAAATGGGTTACTGATCTCATTCACACAAGCTTGTTTGTATAATTTTCCTAAGCAGTTTCATACTGTAATTTACCCAAAGTCTCTTTTGACAAATTTATGAACAGAATGCTCAAGGAATCTTTTCAATGAAGTTTGCAACATACAGTACAAAACATTATTGTCTAGGAGTGCATTACACCAACATAAACATTTATGATGCCCACATCATATACTGTATGTATCAGTGAATATTTTCCTGCTGTTTCTCCTGCTTTATTCATACATGTAAAAAATATATATATATAATGTATAGCACACAGTGTGTAACTCTGAAAGCAAAGACTACGTGTTAATTGCTATGTTTGGAATTTTGCTTCAATAAACTTGTTGTTTTAAGATACTTTGATATCCTTTTTTCTCTCCCTTTATGTATCCTGTTATAACAGATGGGTTGGGTTAGATCATGAGGTAAAGGATGCAAACTGTGTGTGTCCTTGAAATATACAATAAAGTTATTGTTTTTAAGACACCTTGGTGTTTACTTTATGATTTGCTTTATAAAGGGTATGGTTTGGAAGGTGCACGGAGTAGATTTTCTTTGCCCGGCCCTACCATAGATTGTTTTCCAAACACTCGGGGCATTTTCAGGAGTCACATCTACAGGTCTTGTTTTAATCGTGGTGTGTAAACTGTGGTTATAACTCTGCAGAACGTCTGACGGGACATCTATATACCGAAAAGTATTGGCATATGTAAAATATTTCCACATTTTGGATTTTAAGGTGCTTTTGAACCGTTTTACTATGCTGGCCTTTACATCGCTGTTCGTGACAAATGTACAAATGTACAATATTGTTCTGTCTTAGAAGTTTTTGTACCAATGTGTTATAAATTTTTTTGCCTTGGCCTGTATGTAGCTTTTTAGGAACTCGACTCTGTCTAAAGATCAAACTAAAACCCAGAGAAACTGTCTTGGCCTGTTTATTTACACAGCCCAAGCATATTTTGAGAGCACATTGATACAAGTGAGGATAAATTTTATATCCATCATTGAATTTTGAGTAATAAGACATCTCTGCTAAATCTACTTGCTACTGGTAATTGATCATTGAAACAATTGTTCTGTTTCTCTTGAACCTCAGCTGTGCTTGTTTGTGCATACTGTAAGTGTATTGTTCACTCATCCATTCCAACACGTTTTTGCTTGACATTTCTTTCTTCTTTTTTTCCCCCATAGAGTGACGATGGCCAGTGACGTATTTAAGCACAGTGTGAAAGATTGTTCAACTTCAAGGCGGAAGTCTCAAGACCTGTGTATTTTCTCAAACACTTGTCAGCCATCGCAGTCACAGAGCCGGATTGAATTTTAATGAAGCATTATGTAAAGTCTGTTGTAGCTTACGTGTTCTGCACCTGTGTAAGATGTATTAACTGGGTCTTGTTTAGCATGCCGTTTGGGTTCAATCTCAGGATGGGCACACTTGTCTTTTACTAGAATGTGATCCTGAGGAAATACACCCTTGTGTTTCCAGCATCTGTCGACAGATCAGTATTTAAAGATTAATACACACGGTGTTTTATTTGGTTAAAGCCTTGTGTGGCTTAAGAATTGTGAAACCGAGTAAAATTCATACTAAACTGTCTGAAGCAGTTTGTTGCTGAAGTAAACACTTTCGCTTATACAAAAGACCATGCAACAAAGTCCAAGATTCGGACAGCAGCTTTGGAACTTGTCTCTAATCACCATTACTGTTATTTTTTTAAAACCAACATTAATTTACAGAAACCTAAGCAAATTGCATTATCCATGCTAAACAAGATCTGTTTGAGTTATATTTTCTGTCGGCTAACTGTTTGTGTTTTGTTTCTGTTGTCAGAGGAACCAAGACTCGGCAGCTAGAACAAGGAAAACCAGGTCCCTAGCGTGCGTGACACGTAATGCAACCTATAGAAGGTTTTCTCCTTTTATTATATCTAATAAAGATTCATTATGACCATATTGGTCGCTCAGTCATTTGGGCTTATGTGTTTAGCTCTGTTGAACATTTAGTGGAAAAATGTATGGAATGTCAAGAGAAAAAATGCATACCAGATGGACACATTTTGTAATATAACCAATTATTGCATATAGACATAGCTTATTTATGCTCAAAAGGGCTAGAAAAGATAGATTTGTGTCCTGTGTGCGTGCTTTGTTAAAAATGTACAATCTCCCTTGTTTTCGTAAAGCTATCAAGATTGATGTGGATGATATTATAGCTGAATTTGAGCAGGAGAGAGACCCATTGATGGATATGCAAAACTGATTCAGCCTGTGAAGACCAGCTTTATGTGGTCGGCTCTGTTCCAAACAGAAAATAGGTTTGCATAATTTAGTGAAATATAAATATATAAAGTATATTTGCTGGCTTAAACATTTTTATTTTAGGTGTATTACCGACTTTTTCACTGTTGGACCAGGTTTTGAATTTTCATGCATGCACCTATATGTATACATTTTCTTGTGTTTTTTTCTTTTCAAGTGAATTGCAAATCTTTATACAATTAAGCTTGTGTGATTATTTTACGGCTGTTTCTCCTGCTTTTAGTCATAGTTTAAACAATTTTAATGTATAGCAAACAATTTGTAACTCAAAGTGAAGACCAGATCTTATTTTGCTATGTTTGGAATTTTGCTTCAATAAAATTTGTTGTTTTTAAGACACTTTGGCATCTTTTTTTGAATCATTGAATAAAACTTGTTGTTTTAAATCACTTTTGGTATCTGAAATATGCCTTGCTTTATAAAGGGCATGGTTTTACAAGGTGGGCAAGGTAACGGGATGCTCAAGAGGTGTTTTGGGCTGTACTGCCAGGTTCCTTGGGTGTGTCATAGACTCTCTCTAAAACCTTTTTCCTTGTACATCCACTCTGAAAGTTATTGTTTTAAACACTTGGGCATCTACCATATGCCTTGCTTTATAAAGGGCATGGTTTTTTACATGTGGGCAAAGTAACGCTATACCCATGGGTGTGTTTGGGACGCACTGCCAGGTTTTTTTCCCTGGATGTGTCCTAGATTCTCTTAAACCTTTCCTTGTACATCCACTCTGAAAGTTATTGTTTTAAACACTTGGGTATATGCCTTGCTTTATAAAGGGGCATGGTTTTACAAGGTGGGTGAGGTAACGGATGCTCAAGGGGTGTTTTGGGCTGTACTGCCAGGTTCCTTGGGTGTGTCATAGATTCTCTCTAAAGTTTTCTTGTACATCCTCTCTCCGGGTCTGTCAATCACGCCTCTGTACTCTGTACACACCCCCGAGCGCTGCAAGCAGATAGGAGCAGGATGTCTGCTCCCATTGATGACTTACCTTTATGACACCTTACAGGCTCCCAAAGGTCCGTCTCGGATCACAAAGATGATCAGCCCCCAGTTTTAGCATCAAGGCTAAGATCGGCCGACCATTTTCCTTGCGCACGACACAAAAGGTCCGATGCCGGTAAACAGCGCACCCAACAACAGGCAGAGATCAGACCGCGGGGAAATGACCATTAACTATGGATATGGTGGGACGGGGAAAAACCAGGTGGGGCATACACCCAAAAGATGGGGAAAAATTTTGGCGCTCCCATACACTTAGGGCTTCAACAAACATGCAAATACCCCGGCAGGCTGTCTGAAATTTTTCACCAAATAGTCAACCCAAAACCCCTTTCCCCTCCTTTAAATTTTAAAAAGGGCCCACCAATGGGCCAGTAATGAAATGGGGGTGGGACGGGACCATCTGTGGGGCCGGAACTCACAACACGGCCAATCTCCCCAAACCTAAGCTAACTGCCATTCAATGTTTTTTTTTAGGATAGACCAAATTTTGCAAATTATCATGTATTTGCATAAAGTAATATAATGAATAATATTAGTGGAAGGGAGGGGCCTCTTCTATTCCCCCATTTAAATGAGTTTTCCCCTTTTTCAACCATATAAAGTTCAAAGGGAGAAAAGCCTAAGAGGCCTCGGGACCTCCAGATAACAAACAACACTGGGGAATTCTGATCCCAGTTTCAAATCCTCCTGACCACCATAAGGGCATTTGTTTTGGGTCTGTTAAAACCCCCACTAAAAACATTTGAGGGGTGGTACAGTACACTCCCAAAATTGGTTAATTCAGATCACCCATGAATTGTGAACAATTTTAAAAAATTTTTTTGAGTTTAAACCCTAAATATTCCCCCAAAACACTTTAAATTTTAAACTCAGCTTAAATTTCCTAAAAAAAAAAACCTGTATACTGCTGCTATGTCTCCCGGTGCTAGAATGTAAAATGAAGTTTGCAAAATGTAGCATCCCAACCCCTTTTCCTTGGGAAAAAATTTCAGCTTGTTTCAGTGTATCTTGGGGGTTTAACCCTTAAACTGCCACATATTTGAGGCTAATGCATCCCTGGGCGCTCAAATACTTTTTGCTGCACTTTAAGTAAACATCACAATTAACAAAGAAAAAGTGAAATTTTAATGGAACACTTTTTTCGTGCAAAGAGCATCACAATTATTGCAACACTGATCATTTAACACACTGCTAATGAACTGTAAAAACTATTTAAAAAACTACTGGAACAATATGTACAACATACAAAGTGCAACTGACGCCATGGATGAAACTCAGTAAATCACTGAGCCAACTGCTTTGAACTGGCTACACTCAAGCACACAGAGGTGCTGATGCTTGCAGGCTAGTCTAGTCCAGCACTCAATCCCAGGGACAGTGAGGGCTGCAGTACTGCAGGGTGTCAAACTTAGGTCACAGATACAAAGGAGATTGTAAAGACAGGAACTTTATTCAAACAATTCAAACAAACATGTCTCTTTCAGAAGTAAAATGAGCTCAGTTTGCAGTTACTTATCGATTAAAGAATAGAGAAACATCATAGGGGAGTACAACCCCCAACAGGAGCAGAGGATGTCTTGGAGAAACAAAGCAATCAGCCAAAAAGGACAGGTGCTGTTCAGGCTTTTAAGTAAATGGAAAACACAAGAACACTCAGCTGGAGATGTATCACAGTCAATCAACAGTAAGGAGAAATGAATACGCTGTAGTGGTCTGGTGCCGCTAAGAATCACCCGTCAAGAAGATGGTGATTTATTTATTTTTATGGTGGAGATTCCAGGGACCCACCCAGCCTTGACCGACACACATGCGCCACAAACAGAGACAAAAACAAAGCAAACCGGTAATCAAACAGCAAATAAAGAATGTAATGAAAACAAATGAAATAAGAAAACAATGACACCACCCCTTTACCTTACGGTGATTACACATTAAATACAACAAACAAAACACACACAAACAGATACACAAACAAAACACACACAGTAAATTATGAAAAGTTCATGAAATGTCAATGGATGAAAGTAATGAAAATAGATAGTTCAGAGATCCACGTTGAATGGGAATGTACAAATAGTCCACCCAGTTGTTGAAATGGTGAAGCGGGTGGATGGGTTCAGGAGCACTCTTTCTTTGCAGGGCAGAATGGCCATGAATCACTTACAGTCCTCAGTCAAGGCAGATGGGAG
>NW_024377406.1:0-7330 GCF_016835505.1 Polypterus senegalus
TTATGAGGCCTGAACCACCTGTCATTGTATTGTTTATACCCCTAACCCTGTTATCCCTTTCAAACCCTACATGAGCCTCTGAAATCAGACAAATATAGGAATTTAGGTACAAAACAAATTCTTATAAAAATAAAACAAAGATAACTTTAAATGTAATAATACAACTAATTTCTTGACTAGTGTATAGCATCTGACTTTATAACTTATTTCTGTGGCATCACATGTGCTGGACCAATGAGAAGAAACAAAATACACTCCTGGTGAAATGTAAAGGAAGTAGGTTAAACCTTTGCAGATTCCTGTTTGTTCAAAACATGTACTGGGAAACAAAAGCTGATCAAGGCCCCAGACAAGATAATCCAACACAGAAGAAATTGGCAGGATAAAGTCAGGAAAAAACAGGCATATCAGTCACCAAGGAAGAGTAACTAACAACAGTGAAAACAGGAGTTAGAACACAGGTGATTAAAAAAAAGAAAAGAAACAAACTTTATTTGGGAGAAAGGGCAAAAGGACAGGATTCAAAAATGAAAAGACTATACTGTGAATATAAATGTATAGAGAGAGACTTTTTTTTAAAGCAGACTCCAAAATCTCCTTACTAAGCATCATGGAACCTAAAATAGGTATGATTTTAACAGGTTGATTGTTAGAATAGACTGGACAGATTATTGCTTACTAAAAACAGAAGTTTTACATTAGCTTTCACAAACCTTCCATAACTATAACGTGACCAAAGGCTTCGCACCTGTTTTTGAAACAGGATGCATGTGGAGGGCAATATTTTGCACTTCTCTACAGTGTGATTAGTATCATTAATAGAGACAGAAACTTTCAATTACAGTATCAGTCAATTTTTTTATATAGCACTCTTCACATACATATCATTAACATAAAATTACATAATTATTATGTAATTATGTAATTATGTTAAAATTACATTTAACATAAAATTACAATGAATGACAGATTACAAGAAAATACATTTCAGGAGATTTTACAAGCAAAGATTATCTGAAGTTGAATGACAAGAAAACAGAATCAGGATCCCTATTGTTCATAAAGAAAATTATACTTCTGTATTTGACTGATGTTATGTGACTTTTAAGTTCAGGACACAGTATAATTGTTTGCCTGCACGGTATTTAATTGGAGCACAGGCAAATTATATGACATGCTCAGGGTCACGCAGGGCATCAAGGTATAATTAGGCTAGAAATTTTCTAGTTTAAAGTCATTTGCCACTGGCAATATAACTCACTGTCTGCCCAGATGTATGCACTATATAGCATACCACGTCATGGAGTGACTTGTATGACTTTCATAAAGGTTTCTTGTGCTGCAGAGGGAGTCATTGAAAACAAATCCAATCTTATTGTCCTTGCCAAGATAATCAGATACATTGGCAATAATTTCCTGAATCATTTACTTCACATTCCAACTGCATTTTGATAAACTCCAACTCAACTAAAGGCTCAGTTAATAGAGTAAATAATAAAATAGTATCTGGCCAGGTAAATTCTTAATGTTGTATTGGTTTTGACTATAAATTTGCAAAACACTAGAATTTTTGGCTGAACTAAGTTTTTATTTTTCTACATAGTTGTTAATTAGTCCTGTGGTGGGTTGGCACCCTGCCCAGGATTGGTTCCTGCCTTGTGCCCTGTGTTGGCTGGGATTGGCTCCAGCAGACCCCGTGACCCTATTCGGATTCAGCGGTTAGAAAATGGATGGATGGATGGTTGTTAATTAGTGAAATATGTAAACTACAGTATGTCATGTCATCTCACCATATACTAAAGCCCTGAGACCAGATTAAAACTGATTCTACATATATTTACAACACGTATGTATGATGTAAAATTATAAATACACTTATGGATTAACTTTAGTATTTTCTGTACACGTTTTGCTTTTTAACCCTCAAAATGAAGCAAAGCTGAGATTTGAATGTTTCATCAAAAATTCATCAGAGATAGCTCTGAATACAGTAGTCAATTTTAATACATCTGTTAAATCACTTTGCTCGGTTATTGAAGTCCCACAGTGAGCTCATCAAAATGCTGGTGCTGTGATTTCTTTGACCTCAAAAGACCTGAAACCACTCATTTCAGTCTTGTTTGTCATGATTAATATATTAGAGGCAGGAAGAAGAGGAGACAAACTATTCTTAAGCCTGCTTCTCTTTTCTAATGTATTTTTCCTTTTAACAAAGTTGATGCTTAGTGCAATTAGCTGCGCCACAAATGCACTGTCTGCTATTTGATGTTTTTTCTCATGTTTTGCTTGTTGGATACACGTTAAGGACTAACTATACAGTCACAAATCAGGTATTATAAATATGTAATATCTGGATTTAAATGTCTTAATTTTGCCATCATAAAATATGTTTTATCTTAGACTACAAAAAACAGGTCATGCATTGCCTTTTCTACCACCTTAGGTTTTTCTTTCTTCTCACATCAAATTGCCTTTAATGTACATAGATATGAAAAGGACAAGAAGAGAAATGCATGATAAACTCCTCATTTAATCAATGTCTGCCTCAGATACATTTGTCTAATAGCACTATTTTATAGTCATGTAGGCATATCTGATATTTATGCATATGCCATCAGTGCATTTTAAGCAAATGGTGTGTTGGATTTTGTTTGTAATTGTCATTTAATTTCTAATGGCCACTTCTGGACACATTCAACTTTATCAAACAAAAGCTGGATTATGAAGGAAATTTCAAATTGAAATTCTTATTTTGTAATGTGTTTGATATTTACACACTTCAATGCAACTATTTATTTCCAAACATTTTGTTCTAAACAAATTAGCAGATGTACTCATGCTGTAAATATTCAGGTGTGTTTGTTGAGTATTTATGAAAGTTCAAGCATTTTGCATTCATTTATTTCACCCAACAGTCAGTTATCACATTTTTGTTTATTAAACATTTTTGAGACAATAAGTCAAAATTAAAAATAATAATAGAATGCAATTACATGTGTTAGTAGACTATACAAAATAGGTGCTTTTAACAGTATTTTACAATAGAATTAAAACAGACTTCTTATGGCTGAATAGATTTATACACAGCAGATTCAATTCAAGTGATGTATAAATAGCATTGATTGATGCGTGTTAATGTGGGAGATCAGTAACTAACTGTTGCTCAATTTACTTAAACATATTTTTTAAAATATATCAAATAGAGGTGACTCAAAAATTCAAAAAATGAAAAATAACTATTAATAGAAAATTACCAATAATAACATAAAATCACTATCAACATTACCCTATGAAAGTTTCCATTTCAAAATAGATGACTTCACAAATTTGATAATACTTTTCAATGGGAAATTATGGAAATTCAAAACTTTGTACAGCACAATCTGTTCAAGATACTGCAATGAAAACTGAATTGTCTTGACTAATTTCTTTGAAGAATAAGTGTGTCACATTTTAACAAACCGTCCACATTGGGGCAGAGTTGTTTCATGTTGGCAGACTTTATATGTGAATGCACTTTAAAGTAATTTGTCTTCAGTCCACAGTCTATTTCTAAGCACTTATTTGGATTAACTCCTTAGCCATAAACTATAAACTACAGATGGCACAAATTTGATAAACAGTACCATAACAGTGACAGTTTTTTGGTCATGTAAGGCAGACCGCAATTCAATTAAATAGTGCAGCTGCAGGGAATAACATCATTACAGAAAGTGTAAAGTGTGTATTGGCCAGCAATTACATTTTTAAAAATGTGTGTATTATTAACTCGATTGCCTTAATTCTCCTCCCGCTTGTTTTGTAATTCTTTTGAAAAACAGTGCGTAACATGGCAGACATTTTATACTGTATATTGTAGGCAGTTACTGAAGTTCAGTATTATTTTAGAATCGCAAAGACTGGTATATCAACAATGCAAGTGCAATGTGAAATTTAACTTTGTTCTCAATTTATGCAAAATTTGTTTCTTGACGTATTCTTCATTTGACCATGGTGCTTTACATGATTAAACCCATGAAAAGGCTGTTTGCCTAGACATGCTTTACAGTCTGATTCATATTTCACATGGTAGTAATTTATAACTGTTGCACCACCTGCAGAAAGTAGTGCTGAAAGTGAAAAACTAAAGGGCTTGGACTGGTTTTGCAGGAATAGTTGTCACTTGCAGGGGCATGTCAATTAAAACAGCCAGAGGGTAGAATCCAACACCAGACTAGTAAAGTGAGCTCATTGGTAAGTAGGTTTGTAACATTTTCCCACTAAAGTGGGACCAACGTTTCTGTACATTCTTAAACAGCTCTGACATTAAAGGGCTAAGGGATGTTAGGGAAAAACTGTTGTGTACTAAGCTGATATTAAAGGGCTTTAGCTGGTCCCTGAAATATCAATCCAGTTTTCTTCTGATGGCTGCTGGACCCCAGATGGACCAGGACATACTGGTTCAATGGGTATAATTAGGTGGGAGTTATCAGCCCCAATGTGGAGGAGAGAATATTCATATTAACTCGCTGAAGGGTCAGGTCTTTGAGGTGATGATATTTCTGTTGCAGCGTAACTATATGATAGAACTTAGACTTAGGTGACAGACTGAGATGATTAGCAGTGAAAGCTCCCTGAAAAAAGAAAAGCTTTTTCTGAGCAAGAAAGAAGATAAAAGTAAGCTGCCAAGGAAAAATAAACAGTTGTATAATTTGTACAGCATGTAAGTCGATGAGGGCAACCATTAAGAAGGATATTAAAGAAATTAAAGGGCAGTTACAGTGAAAGATTGCAGATTAGGTGATAAAAGAACCAAAGAGGTTTTTTCAGTATTTTAGTAGAAAAAGAACAGTTAAGGAGAGGTGAAGAGTATCAGGAATAGTAAAGTGTAATTAAAATATATAGAGAGGAAATAGTAGATGCACTAAACTTACACTTTCCTGAGGTCTTCAAATGGGAGGAAGTGGATGACCTCCCAGCAGTATCAGCGACTACTAAGGAGGTACTGAGTGATTTGGAAATTGTAGAGGAAGAAGTACTGCATAGATCAAATAGACTGAGATCAAACAAAACATCAGGATCAGATAATATGTATCCTCAAGCGCTTAAGGAAGTTATTGAGTACACATATAAACTATTGTCACATATTGTTAGTAAGTTACTGTGTACTGAGGAAATTCTGCAAACTGAAAATGGCAAATATTATCTCATTATATTAAAAGGGTGATTAGGCAGATCCAAGTAAGTATAGCTTTAATATGCATCATAGGCAAATTAATGAAAGGAATTATTAAGGATAAGATCAAGTAATGTATGGCCAGAGCAGGAGTTTTACTAAACATTCATCATGAGTTCAGACTAGGGAGATCACATTTTATTAAAATGCTGGAATTCTATGAGGAAGCGACAAATGGATATGATCAGAGTGGTGAATATGAAATGTTTCATCTTGACTTTCAGAAAGCATAAGAGGTTGGGCATTACGCTTAAAGAGGTGGGAGTTCAGGGTATGGTGTGTAATTAGCTCAATCAAGTTAAGAATGACTCCTGCTATTTTTAAAATATAAATGATAAAATAAAAATATAAATGACTTGGATAGAATATAAATAATAAGCTGGTTAAATTTGTAAATGAAACCAAGCTAGAAGGATTAAAGAATCCGTTGAATAATTGCAGAAGGACATGGACAACAAACAGGTTTGGGCAGATTTGTGGTAGATGAAATTTAATGTAAGTAAATGTAAACTATTTCATGTAGGAAGTTAAAATGTTAGATTTGAATACACAATGACAGGTTTGAAAATGGAAAGTACACCTTAAGAGAAGGATTTAGGAGTCACAGTGGACTTGTCCCTATTAACCTACAGACAATGTTCTGAAGCCATTAGAAGGCTAACATCATGCTCTGTTATATAGCATGATGTAAAGAGCAAGTCAAAGGAGGTTATGCTTAAGCTTTATAACCCACTGGTTAGGCCTCATCTGGAATATTGTGTGATGTTTTTGTCTGCAAGCTACATAAAGACATAGAAGCACTAGAAATGGTCCAAAACTGGATGATTCTAGGACTGCAGGGTATGAGTGTTAAGGAATGATTAAAAGAGCTTTGCCTTTTCAGTTTAAGCAAAACGACAGTAAGAGGTGACATAATTGAAGTGTTTAAAATTATGAATGGAATTAGTACAGTGGATAAACACTGTTATTTTAACATGACAGCAACAAGAACACGGAACACAGTTGGAAACTTGTTAAGGGAAGATTTCACACAAACATTAGTATATTTTTCTTCACAAAGTGAGCCATAGGTATGTGAAATAATTTACCAAGTAGTGGGTGGACACCTTAATAGACCTTCAAAACTCAACTTGATATTATTTTGGAGGAATAAGGTGTATAGGACTAGCAGGCTTTGTTGTGTATAATGGCCAGTTCTCATCTAAATATATTAGATGTTCAATGAATGCGATAACTCTTAAGAGGCTGGAATACAGGAGACACCCTTCAGTTCTTTAATATTCTGCCTAATAGTTTTCAAGAACAAAAGTTCTCCTTTATTTGAAGACCTAACTCCTGAACTACAACTGAAAGAAAGACTGTTTGCTATAATCAGTCATCAACAACAACATTCATTTATATAGCACATTTTCATACAAACAGTAGCTCAAAGTTATCCAACCATCCATTTTCTAACCCGCTGAATCCAAATACAGGGTCACGGGGGTCTGCTGGAGCCAATCCCAGCCAACACAGGGCACAAGGCAGGAACCAATCCTGGGCAGGGTGCCAACCCACCACAGGACACACACTAGGCCAATTTAGAATCGCCAATCCACCTAACCTGCATGTCTTTGGATTGTGGGAGGAAACCGAGCACCGGAGGAAACCCACGCAGACACGGGAGAACATGCAACTCCACACAGGAGGACCCGAAGGAACCCGGTATCCTAACTCTGAGGCAGCAGCGCTACCACTGCGCCACCGTGCACCGAGCTCAAAGTGCTTTACATAATAAAGAATAGAAAAAGACACAATAAGAAAACAAAATAAATCAACATTAATTAACATCGAATAAGAGTAAGGTTCAATGGCCAGACGGTGGAGAAAAATAAAGTCTGTAGGGATTCCAGACTCATGAGACTGCCCAGTCCCCTCTGGGCATTCTACCAACATAAATGAAACAGTCTCTTTGGATTTAGGGTTCTCACGGAAGGGCTTGATGATGATGATGATGGTCACGTGAGACTTCTGCCTTTAAATCCATCCATCATTGTTGGAGCATCATGAAGTTTTGAGTAGGTGGAGGTGGCGAGGCCACCACCACAAGAAACCGAAAAGAAACAGAAAAGAGAG
>NW_024377407.1:0-6257 GCF_016835505.1 Polypterus senegalus
CAGAGACCGAACAGCTCTTATCAGGGGTCCGGTACCCCATACTCCCGGAGCACCCCACAGGATTCCCGAGGGGACGGTGAATGCCTTTTCCAAGTCCACAAAACACATGTAGACCGGTCGGGCAAACTCCCATGCACCCTCAGGACTCTGCTAAGGGTGAAGAGCTGGTCCACTGTTCAGCGACCAGGGCGAAAACCACACTGTTCCTCCTGAATCCGAGGTTGACTATCCGGCGGACCCTCCTCTCCAGAACCCCGAATAGACTTTTCCAGGGAGGCTGAGGTGTGATCCCTCTATAGTTGGAACACACCCTCCGGTCCCCTTTTAAAGAGGGGACCACCACCCCGTCTGCCAATCCAGAGGCACTGTCCCGATGTCCATGCGATGTTGCAGAGGCGTGTCAACCAAGACAGTCCTACAACATCCAGAGCCTTAAGGAACTCGGTATCTCATCCACCCCGGGGCCCTGCCACCAAGGAGTTTTGACCACCTCGGTGACTTCAGTCCCAGAGATGGGAGAGCCCACCTCAGAGTCCCCAGGCTCTGCTTCCTCGTGGAAGGCATGTTAGTGGGATTGAGGAGGTCTTGAAGTACTCCTCCCACCGACCCTAGCGTCAGTGAGGTCAGCAGCGCACCATCCCACCATATACGGTGTTGACACTGCACTGCTTCCCCTCCTGAGGCGCGGACGGTGGACCAGAATCTCCTCGAAGCCGTCCGAAAGTCGTTCTCCATGGCCTCTCCAAACTCCTCCCATGCCCGAGTTTTGCCTCAGCAACAACGAAGCCGCGTTCGCTTGGCCTGCGGTACCTATCAGCTGCCTCCAGAGACCCACAGGACAAAAAGTCCTATAGGACTCCTTCTTCAGCTTGGCGGCATCCCTCACGCGGTGTCCACCAGCGGGTTGGGGATTGCCGCCGCGACAGGCACCGACCACCTTGCGGCCACAGCTCTCAACAATAGAGGCCGGAACATGGCCCATTGGACTCAATGTCCCCACCTCCCTCGGGGCGTGGTTGAAGTTCTGCGGAGGTGGGAGTTGAAGCTACTTCTGACAGGGGACTCTGCCAGCCGTTCCCAGCAGACCCTCACAACACGTTTGGGCCTACCAGGTCTGACCGGCATCTTCCCCACCATCGAAGCCAACTCACCACCAGGTGGTGATCAGTTGACAGCTCCGCCCCTCTCTTCACCCAGTGTCCAAGACATATGGCGCAAGTCCGGCGACACGACCACAAAGTCGATCATCGACCTGAGGCCTAGGGTGTCCTGGTGCCAAGTGCACATATGAACACCCTTATGCTTGAACATGGTGTTGTTATGGACAATCCATGGCGAGCACAGAAGTCAATAACAAAACACGCTCGGGTTCAGATCGGGGCCATTCCTCCCAATCACGCCCTTCCAGGTCTCACTGTCATTGCCCCGTGAGCATTGAAGTCTCCCAGCAAAGCGAGGGAATCCCAGAAGGTATGCCCTCTAGCAACCCCTCAGAGACTCCAAAAGGGTGGATACTCCAAACTGCTGTTGGTATACGCACAAACAACAGTCAGGACCCTTCCCCACCCGAAGGCGGAGGAGGCCACCCTCTAGTCCACGGGGTAAACCCCAATGCACAGGCTCAGTGGGGGCAATAAGTATGCCCACACCTGCTCGGCCTCTCACGGGGCAACTCCAGAGTGGTAGAGAGTCCAGCCCCTCTCAAGGAGATTGGTTCCAGAGTCCAAGCTGTGCGTCGAGGTGAGTCCGACTATATCTAGCGGAACCTCTCGACCTCGCACTAGCTCAGGCTCCTTCCCCTTCAGAGGTGACATTCCGTCCCAAGAGCCAGTTTCTGTAGCGAGGATCAGACCGCCAAAGTCCCCACCTTCGGCCACCACCCAACTCACACTGCACCCAACCTCCTTGGCCCATCCCATAGGTGGTGAGCCCATGGGGAGGAGGACCCGTTACCTCTTGGGCTGTGCCCGGCCAGGCCATGGCCTGGCTCCAGAAGGGGGCCCTGGTGACCCGTGTCCGGGCAAGGGAAAACGTCGTCCAAGGTTTTATTCTTCATTGAGGTTTATTGAACGCTCTTTGTCTCATCCCTCACCTAGGACCAGTTTGCCTTGGGTGGCCCTACCAGGGGCATAAAGCCCCGGACAACATAGCTCCTAGGATCATTGGGACACGCAAACCCCTCCACCACGATAAGGTGACGGTTCAAGGAGGAGGGTGTGTACATATACTTTTTTAAACAGACATTTTTACAATTCTGTATTCCTCAATTATTTATTGACCAACAACAACAACAACATTTATTTATATAGCACATGTTCATACAAAAAGTAGCTTTACATAATGAAGAACAGAAAAATAAAAGACACAGTAAAAAAAATAAAATAAATAAACATTAATTAACATAGAATAAGAGTAAGGTCCGATGGCCAGGGTGGACAGAAAAAACAAAAAAAACTCCAGACGTCTGGAGAAAAAAATAAAATCTGTAGGGATTCCAGACCATTAGACTGCCCAGTCACCTCTGGGCATTCTACCTAACATAAATGAAACAGTCCTCTTTGGATTTAGGGTTCTCACGGAAGGACTTGATGATGATGGTCACGTAGACTTCTGGCTTTTGATCCATCCATCATTGTTGGAGCATCATGATGCTTTGAGTAGGTGGTGGTGGCGCAGGCCGCCACCACAAACAAACCAGAAAAGAAATAGAAGAGAGAGTAGGGGTCAGTATGAATTTTAGAGCCACCATGAATAGTTATTATGATGAATTGAACATACAGAGTATCCGGATTAAGTTAAAGTGAAGTTATGAGAAGGCCATGTTAAAGTAATGTGTTTTCAGCAGTGTTTTAAAGTGTTCTACTGTATTAGCCTGTCGAATTCCTATTGGCAGGCTATTCCAGATTTTAGGTGCATAGCAGCAGAAGGCCGCCTCACCACTTCTTTTAAGTTTTGTTCTTGGAATTCTAAGGAGATACTCATTTGAGGATCTGAGGTTACGATTTGGAATATAAGGTGTCAGACATTCCGATATATAAGATGAGGTGAGATTATTTAAGGCTTTATAAACCATAAGCAGAATTTTAAAGTCAATCCTGAATGACACAGGTAACCAGTGTAGTGACATTAAAACTGGAGAAATGTGTTTGGATTTTCTTTTCCTAGTTAGGATTCTAGCAGCTGCATTCTGCACTAGTTGCAAACGATTTATGTCTTTTTTGGGTAGTCCTGAGAAGAGTGCGTTACAGTAATCTAGTCGACTGAAAACAAACGCGTGAACTAATTTCTCAGCATCTTTCAGTGATATAAGAGGTCTAACTGTAGTTATGTTTCTTAAGTGAAAAAATGCTGTCCTAGTGATCTGATTAATATGCGATTTAAAATTCAGATTACAATCAACAATTATCCCTAAACATTTTTCCTCCGTCTTGACTTTTAATCCTAATGTATCCAGTTTATTTCTAATAGCCTCATTGTATCCATTATTGCCAATCACTAAGATTTCAGTTTTCTCTTTATTTAACTTGAGAAAGTTACTATTCATCCATTCTGAGATACAAGTCAGACATTGTGTTAGTGAATCCAGAGAATCAGGGTCATCAGGTGCTATTGATAAGTACAGCTGTGTGTCATCAGCATAGCTGTGGTAGCTCACGTTGTGCCCTGAGATAATCTGACCTAATGGAAGCATGTAGATTGAGAAGAGCAGCAGACCCAGGATAGAGCCTTGTGGAACTCCATATAGAATATCATGTGTCTTTGAGTTGTAATTACCACAACTAACAAAGAATTTTCTCCCTTTCAGGTAGGATTCAAACCAATTTAAGACACTGCCAGAGAGGCCCACCCATTGACTAAGGCGATTTCTAAGAATATTATGATTAATGGTGTCAAATGCAGCACTCAGATCTAAGAGGATGAGAACAGATAAATGGCCTCTGTCTGCATTTACCTGCATGTCATTTACTACTTTAACGAGTGCAGTTTCTGTGCTGTGATTTGTTCTAAAACCCGACTGAAATTTATCAAGAATAGCATGTTTATTTAGGTGGTCATTTAACTGCATAATGACTGCCTTCTCCAGAACTTTACTTAAGAAAGGCAGGTTAGAGATGGGTCTAAAATTTCCAAAAGCAGAGGGGTCAAGATTATGTTTCTTAAGTATGGGCTTAACTACAGCAGTCTTAAGCTAGTCTGAGAAGACCCCCGTATCTAATGACGAATTTACTATGTCAAGAACATTATCAATTAGCACGCCCGATACTTCTTTGAAATAATTTGTTGGTATTGGGTCAAGGACGCATGTAGAGGGTTTTAATTGAGATATTATTTTTTGTAAATCAGATAAATCTATCCTAGTGAAAGAGTTTAATTTGTTTATAACAGAATGCTGGGGTTTAGGAGAATCCTTAGTGGTGGGGAGATGTACTATGTTATTTCTAATATCATTAATTTTTTGGTTGAAAAATACAGCAATAGCCTCATAGGTTTTACTGGAAGTACTTAGGAGGCATTCCTTTGAGTTATCTGGGTACCTGACCATAGCTCAGACCTCAATTTCCAGATATTGCTAGTCTCCATTTACGTTAATTTATTTCAAACTGCTTTTTCTGTCTGTTTACAAATTTCGTAATGATTACATAGTCACGGTTTGTTTGTTCTGGGAGTTTAGCTGTGAACTTGTTACAGTGGTCTGTGCCTGCATCTGGTAAAGAGCAGTAATAGAAATAAACGGAACAGTTCCTGCTTTTTTTAAAATTAAGATCCAGATGGAGAAGGGCTGCTGCATTGGCCTCCTTATGATGATTAGTGAAAACTACATGGCACTGAGTTTAACACAAAGCATTCAGCAGAAACTGATGGGAGACAAAATTTAGTTCTTGCTCCACACTCTACCTAAAAAAATTAAACATCACTTAAGTACCAGTAAAGTAACTACTGTTCACTGTGAAACCATGCAATAAAAGTGGTGTTAAGGGTTCTCCAACATCTATTTTGAAATAAAATTGGTTTGTTGCCAGGTTACTGCCTAGTGCTGTTCTGTTTTAACGAGTGCCACCCCCCTGCTTTTTCTTGCTAATTGCTTGGTCACTTGCAGCTGGGCTCCCTACTTAAGGAAACTTTGCACACTGTTCTGTAAGCATCAAAGTCTGTCCTAGTGCAGCCCTCCTCATGTTAAGAGCGGTGAGGGCGCAAGTCTGCCTGTGTGAATCCACCGGACAAGGCAATGCAACAGACACTCCCACTTGACTAACGTACCCTTTTTCTTTGCTTTCACAACCTTAAGCATGTGTCAACTGTTTATTCCTGTCCTTTAACACAATCTCTCTCTCTCTCTCTCTCTCTCTCTCTTTCTCTGTCTCTCTCTCTCTCTCTCTCTCTCTCGACAGCCTTCAAAAGATCCCACTCCACTGCTGGGGGGTGGGTTTGCGATAGGTATTCTTACTTTGAAGTGAAAACTGCTTGAACATACTGTTTCAAACCATATCTTTTTCATTCTCTAAAGAATGAATTGTTCAATACCAACCAGTCTGGCTTCAAGAGTGTTATATATTCGTATTTTCTGTATACGTTTTAACACAAACAAATTCCACAGGGTGATGAACAACAGGAACATTTTATTTTACAAAACTGAACCAACTGCAAACGCTATTATCCTACTCACACACGTGCCTCTCTATTGCTTCTTTCACACACACTGCTCTAAACTCCACACCCCCTTATTTATATTACACATGTGCACACAAATATTTCCTTTACAATATTATAACATTTACAAATGAAGATGTATACATAACACTCCTCCCCCTTAAGTTTAACAGTCATTATTATTTTTTTATACATATTCTATATTCTATACACATTCCACGTCAGATTTTACACAGAGGTATTATACAGGCAGAATACAGGATCAAAACTGTCGCCCCCAATCCTTAACCCACAGTTCAAGGAATTATTTTGCCCTTATCCTGACAACTGGATTCCTATGAAATCCTCAATGTATTAAGTCAGCTTCTTCTCCTCTCAGGACTACCCAAAAAAGACATAAATCATTTGCAACGAGTGCAGAATGCAGCTGCTAGAATCCTAACTGGGAAAAGAAAATCTGAACACATTTCTCCAGTTTTGATGTCACTACACTGGTTGCCTGTGTCATTCAGGATTGACTTTAAAATACTGCTTATGGTTTATAAAGCCTTAAATAATCTCGCTCCATCTTATATATCGGAATGCCTGGTAGCGTTATATTCCAAATC
>NW_024377408.1:0-26634 GCF_016835505.1 Polypterus senegalus
CGGTGTATCAAAGCTCTGCCCTTGGGGTGACAGAGGCCTCCAGCGATTGATAAAAAGGCGGCCCTCCAACAGGTGTAGCCTCAGGGCTGCAAGGTGCTTTTCAAGTATCCATGATCAATATGCACCACCAAGAGTAGCCTCTCGCCTATTTCTCTCTCTCTCACTTTCCATGTCTGTGGCACTGTGGCATGTTGGCATGGGGGCTCAGGTGCTCAAAGTTGGCCCTCACTCACACTGGGCAGGGAGTGGAGACACTCTGGGTCATTGAACTGCCATTTCCAAGCGGACAGGTAGGTGCCCAGGTTAACCCTGCCAGTTGATGAGGTTGGGGGAAGGCAACTCAGTGACCATCTAATGAGAGGGCTGGGCAGGCACCAGAGAGGATAGTGCCTGCTTCTGGCCACTCCAGGCCATGTGTCCGGCCATGCCCTGGGGATGACCCCTTTCCTGGAGGGAAAGACGTGGAAACTCAAGAGGGAAGGGAGGGCATCCTCAGAGGGCACCCCATCCATCTCCTGGCCCAAGCTCTCCAGAGAGAGAAGGAGGTGGGCCCAAAGCAGGTCCTGGGGGTAGGGAGACACAGGGCCGAGGCCCAGATCTCATTGGACAGGAGGCATCGGTAATGATCTTTCCGCAAGTTCGCCTAATTAAATCTTGTTATGACTTTTACTTCCTCTAGATAGTCAAGTTCGATTGTCTTCTCGGTGGGTAGACACACGTTGATCCATTCAGTGTACCACATAGGTAGCCCTAGACATCTGAGGTCATCTAAGACCTCTTATTGCTCAATCTGGGAAGAACTGGGAGGAATGCAACTGGATTACCAGTTGACATCATTTATGGTCAGAACTACAACGGTGTCTGATCATCTTCGAACATTTGACTTTCGTTCTTGATTAATGAATCACTTCCGAACGGCTGGGGCGATTTTCATGACACTTGGTACATGTTTCTCATTGGTCAACTAAAAATACTGTAGGATGAAATCAACCCTAACCCACCCTCTTCTGGGTAGGGTTGGGGGTGATCTTGAGATCTTGTATGCATGTTATCATCCAGTTGACACTTGGAACGACCACCAGAGGGTGAACTGGAGGCAACTGCCAGCATTCTGTATGTTTGAGTACCACCCTAAGTAGGGGGTGGGCTAGGGCTGATTCACCTTACAGTATTTTTAGTCGACCAATGAGCTACATGTGTACCAAGTTCATGAAAGTCGCTCCAGCTGTTTGGAAGTGATACTGAAACATACAAACATACACACATTGACTTTTTTTTTTATCTATACCAGTGATGGCGAACCATTTAGAAACCAAGTGCCCAAACTGCAATCCAAAACCCACTTATTTATCGCAAAGTGCCAACATGGCAATTTAACCTGAATACCACCTAAAACTGAACACCAGCATAACCAAGGAGCTGGTGGTGGATTTTAGGAGGCCCAGGCCACTCATGGACCCTGTGATCATCAGAGGTGAGTGTGTGCAAAGGGTGCAGACCTATAAATACCTGGGAGTGCAGCTGGATGACAAATTGGACTGAACTGCCAATACTGATGCTCTGTCTGTCTATCTACTGAGCTTTTAGTTTAGAAAAGCCACTCATACATTAACATCTTTTGTCTTAAAAGAAAAACATAATAGCGGAGCTTTCAATGATACAAACAACTTTTTGTTGAAAGGTAAAAGTTTGCATTCGGTATGCTTTTGAACAATTAATGTGCTTTTTGCTGTTGTATGCATGCTAATAATTTGTCTAACCTTGGCTCATACTTTGTAAGCTTGAGAGCAACACATGCAGCACTCAGGTCATCTGTTAGTCTGTTTCTGGTGTCAGATTTGATTTAATTCAAAGCTGAAAACAGCTGCGCACAAGCATAAGATGTTCCAAACAAAGTAAGGAAAGCAATCCCTTCAAGTGCCTTCATTGACTTAAGATTATTTGGCAGAGAATTCCACACTTTAAGGATTTCATTTTCATAACTAACTGTGCTGTCCTTTGTCATCCCTTCGATCCTCTCAAGTGTTTCACGCAGGTCTTCCCTATTAAGCTCCGCCCCCAAAGCTTCCATTATATATTACGGGGTCGTGGATCAGGTGTGGCGATTAGCAACTCCCGGCAATAATTACAGATGCGGACGACTCCTCACCTGTGCGCTTAAGCGAGGACTGCCCGCATCACAAAGCTCCCGGAAACCACTCCGGCCACTCTACCATAACCCCCTTTAAGCCACGAGTGCGGCAATTATCTGTTAAAACTGGCCTTTTCAATTTTGAGCTGTGGACCTGCTATACCACATCCCCTCCAACCCCACCACGGGAATCACAGACTCAAAAGGCTGCAGTCCGTGCCGCACCCTCAAGCAGCATGTGTGCCGCCCGCCTTACCCCAGACAGGAGAGGAAGGACGCTCCCATTGGGCTGCTGGGCAGAGGGGCGGTGATGTGAGAAAAGTCCTCCGCGCGTGAAGAGGGGAGCGGTGAGGGAGCAGCCCGCCCCGCATTCCTCTGGCTTTATAGTAACGGACTCTGTGCTCGGGCGGCGGCGCGCGTGCCCACTGAGAGGGCTCTGAGTGCCCCTTTGGCCCCCTTTGGCACGCATGCCATAGGTTCGCCACCACTGATCTATACCAATAAAAGGCAAAGACCTCACTGACTGACTCACTCACTGACTGACTCACTGACTCATCACTAATTCTCCAACTTCCCATGTAGGTAGAAGGCTAAAATTTGGCAGGCTCATTCCTTACAGCTTACTTCCAAAAGCTGGGCAGGTTTCATTTCTAAATTCTACGCGTAATGATCATAACTGGAAGCTATTTTTCTCCATTTACTGTAATGGAGTTGAGCTCGAAGCCGTGGGGCAGAGTTTCGTGTAACATCATCACGCCTCCCACGTAATCACGCGAACTGGCTGTTAACAGTACGTAGAAAACCAGGAAGAGCTCCAAAAAGCACTGAAGAAAACATGCATTATATAATTGAGAAGGCAGCGAAACAATAAGAAGCGGCGACTGACATATACTACCATATTCATGAGTGCTGCTACTGAAACAAAGCACAGTGTAAACCCAAAGTTTAAATTAAGTTCATAGACAAGCTGCCGCTGGCGCTTGTCATGCCCACGGGTAATGCGGGATACAAGTTTAATGAGAGGACGCAGGATATAAACGAGAGTTTTGATCACTTTGTAACTAAGTTAAAATTGTAGGTGAAGGGCTGTGCTTATGCAAATTCGAGAGACTGTGTTTGTGGGGATTGACAGTTAATGGGTGGGGAGTCACGTCATCATCTCCCCTCCCATTCACCTCATTTCGCACTGAGCTGAGCTCCGCAGCCATATGCAGTCTTACAGAGGGGACTTTGTGACGCTGCCACCAAATACTAACAGAAAAATCCACAAGTTAATACACACGCTGTCTCTACAGTTTCTCTACAATCCTCCAGGCACTACTTACAAAAGGTTACATTGACAATCGTGTTACGTTATTTTTAAAATGTTTCCTTTTCTTAGCACAAGCACAGCTGAGAAGCTTCGATGCATGTGCTCCATAATGTGTTAAAAAATCACGCATTTAATCACACTTTGCATTACAAGCAAAGGGGAACTTCTGTCAATGCAGGATTTCCTGGTACACCGATTACATTGATCAGCGCTTCCCGATTCATTTTACCCTCACACCCCCTTGGTTTGAGAAGAAGTATGAAAAAATATGAGGTTAACACAGAAAAACAGATCACCAATTGAATCTTTATGAATAATCGATTCGCCATCAATAATTGTTTTGGTAAAGCCATACTCAGTGTAATCCTCCTTCCATTTTATAATTTTTCCGCCACTAGCCATGATTAAATGAACGGTAAAAAAGTAAGAGCGAAGCGAGGGTGACTTATTCAGGCAGGCAGGCTGACAGCTCAATGGCTCGAATTTGGATATAAGTAGGTTCTATTTAGTCCCCAGAAATATCTTTAGTAGGAATGGAAGTTGAATTTAGTCTTTAAATTTCTATGGTAATGAAAAAGTTATGCAATGATGACTACATTTAACTATATAAAGTCAAAACTTGATTATATAAAGTCACTGTCGGAATAAATAAAGTCAAAACTTGAATATATAAAGTCAGCGCTGGAATATATAAAGTCAAAACTTGAATATAAAGCGCTGACTTTATATATTCAAGTTTTGACTTTATTTATTCCGACAGTGACTTTATATATTCGGGAATGACTTTATATATTCAAGTTTTGACTTTATATATTGTGACGCCGACTATATATTCAGAAAATCAATTTATTTGCCTGTTTGGCACCCCATAGTATATGTGTGTGTGTATATATATGTACACATGTATGTATGTATGTATGTATGTATGTATGTATATATATATATATATATATATATATATATATATATATATATATATATATATATATATATATATATATATATTCAAGGCATTCATAGTCTGAATCACAATCTGATTGTATGGGTGTATATATATATATGCCAGCAACACTCATGACAATGACAAAACAATTACATTGTCAATAATGTTACGCTATTATTAAAATGTTTCCTTTTCGGTATTTTGATATATATATATATATATATATATATATATATAATATATATATATATATATATAAAAATATATATATAGATATAACAACAACACTCATATCAATGACAAAAGAATTACATTAACAATCATGTTATGTTATTTTTAAAATTTTTCCTTTTCTTTTTCATAACTTCTTTAACACACTACTTCTCCACTGCGAAGCGCGGGTATTCTGCTAGTATATAGTGTGAACGCTGGCCCCGGCACAGACAGACGGACAACATTTTTGCACCAAACACACTCTTTATTTACACTATTTACAAAGTAGTCCAAAACACGTGCACTCACAAACCCCAGTGCCCTTGGCACTAAATCCCCCAAGTCCAGGCCACACAGTCCTGTGCCTCTTTTCTCCTGCCCGCCCAGTCCTTCCTCAAGCTCCGTCCTTCTGCCTCCCGACTTCCACCGCTGACTGGAAGGAGGCGGCCCCTTTTATGGGGAGCCGGATGGGCTCCAGCTGCTTCCCGGCACTTAACGGTGGCCACACCCCGTGTGGTGGAAGTGCCGGCTGCGCACCCGGAAGCCGTCCGTGTCTCCCCGGTCGTCTTCCCCTGGCACTTCCTGGTGTGGCGGAAGTGCTGGGCTCCCGGGACAATTAGGCACTGGGGCGCCGCCTGGCGGTGGCCACGGGTCCCTACAGGGCTGGGCTTCAAAGCCCCCTACCCGAGGCCCCCTGCATAACCAGGATTTACGCCCCCACTCGGTCTGGAGGAGGCACACGCCTCCTCTGGTCCTCTAAGGCGCCCCGCCGAGGACCACACGGGATAAACCGGCATCGGGGCGCCGCCTGGCGGTGACCACTGGCCCCTACAGGGTAGGGCTTCCATGCCCTCGACCCGTGGCTCCCAACAGAACCAGGATGGACGCCCCTCGCGGTCTGGAGGAGGCACAAGCCCTCCTCACGTCCTCCTGGGCGTCCCGGCCGGGGACCACAATAGATAATTGATAAATTCATCTTCGTTGTATATTATTTTTTCCTTATTCTGCCAAATTCTTAAACTGTTTTAAAAATGAGAGTAACATAAAACAACTTCACTTCCACTGAAAATATCCTAATGTTAGAGGACCAGACATCAGACAGAAAGACAGACAGACGGGTGGGTGACGTGTAATGATGAGAACAAAATGCATGGACCTGAGGGGCTCTCTGTCACAGAAATCTGTCAGCAGTGGTGGGGGGTGAGGAGCTGCTCTCTTGGAGCCACCGTGAGTGGAGTGAAGGGTCTCAGCAGGAGCTCCGTGAGATATCACAGTGGAATCGAACCACAGCTGAGAGTGCAGATTTGTGTTTGTAACTGAAGGCCCTTTTATGTCCCACTTTTTACTCATTTTTATTTTTTGTCCCCTCACCTGCCCTCTGCCAGCTCTTGAGGTTGAGGACCACTCCTCTCATATGCTGGCATCATGGAATACTTTTATGTAACAACTGAAGAACATTTTCTGTATGTTTATTTAAATATTGGGCACTTTAAACACAATCTCTATAATTGGAATTGACTTTATAAAAAATGTCAACCTCTCCCCAAAAGTGCTTTGCTCAGTTTGAAATCCATTGGTTTAGATAGCAAAAGTGTCAGTCAGCACAATTATAGAAGAATAAGGCCTTCTACCTCTGAGAATGAATTGCTTCTGTTAATAAATTAACTTCTTAATTAAAAGTCTTAAAATGTAAAGATTTCTGCCTTTTTAAGACTTTCAGGTTAACATTTTGTAAAACCAACTCTAGTTATTTTCAATTAAGAGCATTTTTAAATGAAGAACACTGAAAAGCACAAAACCAATAAACCAATTACTTATCAAAATAGGTGTCAGATTAATGAGTTACTGATAAAGACTGTTGTACACATTAAGTATGCCTTGAATAAGCGGAATTAGTATTTGTAGCTATGGATGTCAGCCAGAATGATGTCAGTGATAGCCAGAATTTTTGTATTCGATAGAAATATATATATATATATATATATATATATATATATATACACAGTGGAACCTCGGTATACGTCCTTAATTGTTCCACACCCTATGGGAAAAATTTTTCCCATAAGAAATAATAGGAAAATGATTAATCCGTTCCCATGAAAAAAAAATCCTATTGCTATTGGCATATTATACATTGATGGGGTTGTATAAAATAATTTAAACACTGCTTAATACTAAAATACATAAATACAAAAGCAATTGGATGAAATAAATGAACATTTTACGTCACTTTACTTTTTAATAACGTCTTTGTTTTTCACAATCGTAGATACCGTCGTTCTCGGCAAACGTTATGCAGCAGCCATGTCCCTGATATGCATGCCACCTTCATACTTTTCAACAATCAATTCAAATTTACATGAAAAAACACAGAATCACGTTGTGACGATGCAGGTTTGCTGTATGCTCCCATCTGCTGCTGGGGAGCCCTTGAACCCTACACCGTCGGTAATGTGCCTCACTGCTAACCTCATCGGTAACAACAAAGCAAGGGGATGGTGAAAAAGTGCAAAGTGCTTTTATTAAAACAATCAACAAAACAAGGTGTTCAAATTAAAGTGCAGTCTCCAAAGTTCCAATAAATAATCCATAAAATCAGAAGTGAAACGTGGAGGTTAAAAACAATAGAAAAAAGAGCAGGAAGCATTCTTTAAAAAAACAAGAAGCCCGGTGCCTGCTTCCCAACTGGGGAGTCGCCCTACATGCAGCTGACCTTCGCTCTGCCTGCTTCAGCCACTTCATCCATGCGCGCTCGCTCGCTCTCTCTCTCTCTCGCCTCCCCTTCAAGCCGACTCGCGCTTCTGTTTATCAAGATAAGCAGCCCCAGGAAAAATCATGAATGCGGACGGTCCCTCACAAGTGCACTTTGGTGAGAAACACCCACATCGCTAATCGCCCTGACAACCTTCAGCCACATAACCACCACGCCCCCTCACCAAGCTGCGAGCGCGGTGATTATTTATTTTAAAGCTGGACTTTGACAGGAGCTGTGGACTTGCTGTATCACACACGTGAAAGTTCACAGAGAGTTATAGCGTGGGTTGTTCACTGAATGCTAGCAACTGGCGCACTAACGCTTGTGGGCAGTCGTGGCTTTGTCTCGAGAGAGGCAGGACATATACCAAGTTGGACTTATTCCAAAGCAAACGTATACCGAGGTACCACTGTATATACTGTATATATATATATATATATATATATATATATATATATATATATATATATATATATATATATATATATATTTCAGGTAGATTCAGGTAGAACTGCATGGTTCAGGTGGGCCATAAATCTGTCTTTTTGGGGTAACACAACTCCTTCTCCAGCTGCTTTGTGTTTATTGTGTGTTGTTGTGCAGATGTGGCAGCGCTACTTCAGCAGAAGACTTTCATCTTGGTAGCACTTATGTCCGGTTGATTGTGTTCAGCATGTGGATGACTGCAGGCTTTTCCACAGTATATATGGGCACCTTATCAATGACAATGTCAAACATCACTGCATCTGTAATTTCTTTCTTTCCACTGTGGGCCCCTTTAATCATTTGAGTTGCAAGAGGAAAATGACGCCACTACTGTTACCTGCTTTTTAGGTCATTTCATGGCTGCTGCTAACCTGTGCATCTCATAGACCTACTTGCTCATTTTACTCGGCTGTGACCTTCTGACGGAGATGCTGCAATGCGTTTGTTTAACTGCTTCATTTAGTTGCCACAGACTTTACAATGCCCAGTTAGAAATCCATTGGCTTAAATAGCAAAGGATGTCATTTAGCACAATAACAGAAGAATAAGGCGTTCTACCTTTGAATACAAAATTCTTCTGTTAATGTGTTAACTTTTGACAGTCCTAAGATGTATAAACTCAGCCGTTTAAAGATTTTCAGTTTATTATTTTTAAATAAGTCATTATTTTTCAGTTAAGAACATGTTTAATGAGGAACATAGAATAACACAAATCCAATAAACCGATTATTTATCCAAATAGGTGTTTGACTAATTAAATACTGATAAAATTGATAAAGGCCACTGTACACATTAAATGTTCCTTAAATGAACGTAGTCAGTGTTTGTTACTAAAGATATCACAATAACCAGAATTGTATCATAATAACAGAGAAATTCCACAATGTCCAAAACTATCAAAACCACAGCAAAAAGAGAAATCCCATTCATTTTCTGTTAATTAAAAGTCCTCCATTATTCAATTGAACACTATGTGTCTCATTTTGTGTAATATAATACAAAATATCTGAATATTAACAGTAACAACAGCTTTAATACAGCAGAGTATCTATTGAGTTGTCGCCCAGCTATCAGTTAAGTAAACTTGGACTACCCTTTAAAAGTATCAAAACACTTTGAATTTTAATATGTAATGGACTTGGCGATTCCCTCAGTTAGCGCTGGGCTACATGGGCAAAAAATAAAATCTCAAATATTTTAGCATCTTCAACACCAATTTACAACTTTAATTGATCTAATTTTTCCATAAAAAACACAAATAAATTTTGTTTTAATTTTAACAATTATAATAAACCAAAGCTTAAGTTTTTCCCACATATTTCTTGTGTCACACATGTGAGTCAGAGCACCTTGGCTCATCACAGGCATGCAGTACCCAATTTGATCGAGAGGGGCGCTCCGCTAACAGTCATTCCTCTGCAGCAATGTGAAGACGCCCCATCACTGTCAGCCAAAGGGGCTATAAAAGGCCGGTGCCTCATCTCATTTGCACCCAAACCTGATAAAGGACAGAGCGCTGTAACTGGCCGCTTCAGACATGTACAGCAAGTGGCTTTGTCAAAAGCTACTCAGTGGCAGCTCGATGCTCGTAGTCATTAGCTGGTTAAAGTACCACAGATGCAGTTCCCAATGGGGATCAATAAAGTGCCAACCTGAGTTAACAAATAAAAACAAACCAAAAAAAGTGCCTCCTGAATTAATGCCTTGCATCCCTAAAGAATGACTCCTCTAAACTAAATATTTATAAATTAGAAATGACAAAATCAAACTGGAGTTACTTTTACTGACTCTGTCTTGAGGCATGTCCTGTGGCAAGTCAGAATGCTGTACCCCCCCACCCCCCTCCTCATGAAGGACCCTCTCTGAGGGACACTTGTAGCAGAGATGGAGACCAACTTATTAGCCAGATTACTGAGCTTTGGCAGGTTTGCTTCATGAACTTCCACCACTCAAGTGGATCGATCTCTGGGTCTTTGTCAGGGGATGATAAGTAGGTTATCTACTCAATTTAATTTTATTCACCTCTGACTGGGAGGAAAACAGTCTTCTTTTTCTTGAAGAAGCGAGTTAAAGTCTTTTTTCTTGTTCAGCTTGGGCTGCTGAGTTCTTCTTGGTCCACTTTCTGTGGACCAGGCTATGGTGTGATTTGGTTTGAGAGACATAAGCTCCATAACATCTCTGTTCTTGATTTGTTTCACCTTTTTATAGTCCATGTAAACAGTCCTGACCCTGAGGTCCACCAGTGAGGCCATTTCCAAAGGTTCATCTGTGACAGGGTCACTGTGTTTTCCGTGAAGGTGCTCCTGTGTATTTTATTTTCATTAGTTTTGTAAGCTCACTATCTCGTGCCTCAGTTTGTAGGAGACTGTTTGTGAATAGACGAAGCACCAGACTGAGGTAGGAGACACTGACACAAGCCCCGAGACAGGGGGTCAGAGGAGTCTCAGGGTGATTTTACAGTTTTATTCACTGACTTTAATATGTTGAAGTCTTGCCATGTGGGCACAAGGTGCTTGATTTTCTTCTCTGATCCCAGGACCGGGTGATGGTTCTGTTGCTGAACTCACTTAATCATCCTTTGCCTTGAACCCTACTTAGATGGTGGACTGTGTGATAAGCTGGTGAGTGAGAACATTGAGCTCAACTTGTACCACAGCCATCTCTCTCCTGCTTCCCCGAATGAAGGTAAAGAGTGACAACAACCTTTTAACAAACTCCTGTGGCACAGTCAGCCCTGAGGTCCTTCACACCATTCACTGTACAGAAAGAAAGAAGAAACAAAGTGCAGTGTGACAACATCGACTACACTCACACACAGCACTAGACACTGATATGTACAAATTATTTTATGTAATTTTTATAAAACCAAAATATTTCACCATTTAACATTATATTGATGTATGCTAAACCCTCTCTTTACTAATGACAGACACACACGTGTGCAGGTGGACATACGCCAAGTGTCTTCACTGTGTGTCTGCTACGTGACGCATGTGGGCAGTTTGTTGAAATATCTATTAGAGCAAAATGAAATAAAATAAAAATAAACGATTAGTGTCATTTGAAATTTTGATTGCTTCCTTTGCTCAATTAAAAACTTTATAAAGCACCATTCATATAAATAAATGCAACTTATAATTAATGCATTATTAAAAAATCAATCAGAAATACAGTTATAGTTACCCAGGAAAGTGAATCAATGTTTTCATTTCTATACTTCGTCCTAAACCAAAAACTCAAATTCATCAATAAAATTAATTTATTGCCCAGCAACTCCAATAGATAACAACAAGACTTAAGTGCTAAAAGCAGATTTCTGATATACACTAAATGTAATAAGGACATTGTCAGAGTGTTACTTTTGTTGATAAAAATGAAGAGGAAAAATACTCATCAATGACATTTTGTTCTTTGATGAAAACTGAACAAAATCAAAATAAAAATGCTCCTTTAACGATGAACACTAAGACTAATGCTTTTAAAATCATTGTTGATAGAAACTAAACCAGATGAAAACGCTACAGACAGACAACTGGACATTGAGCGATGTGAAGACCTTTGCACATCAGTAGTTATATGCATGCGGCATATATATAGTCCTGCCCTATGATTCATGACCCTTAATCCCGCCCCTATGACGCAATACCGGAAGTCCCACCCTGCTGACGTCATGCCGGAAGTCCCGCCCCTGCTGATGTCATGTCTCTTCCCCAACACGTGACCTAGCCCCCGCCCTCTGGCACCTGATTGGCTCAGGAAACTGTCAAGGGCCTTTTGATGGATGTCTGACCCCTGTTTGAACTCATCCCACAGCCACCTGCTTAACTGTCAAGAGCAGCCCCCCTTCACATGTCCAGGCCAGTTACAGACCTGTTGGTGGCCCACTCTCTCAAGACACACAAGCGTTTCAAGGGCAGAGCTGCCTGCCTTTACGGTTTGGGTAAGAACTCCTGTATCTATCTATTATTTTAAATAATCTACGACTTTAAAGATCTAAACCTTAGTTCAACATTTGTAAACCGTTTTATTTTATCTAAGTCAAGCCCCCAGACATTCTCTGCACTGACAAGCTGTCCCTTCACTCTCTCTGCACAGTTGATGCGTGAGAGCTGAGAGCTGAGACAGCCTCTGCGTGCACCCCGAGATGCCATTAGGTCAAGCTCCAAGCACACATGCAGTCAAGGTCGAAAGACACTTCCCAGTCCCTCACAAGACCCTGCCAGTTCTGAAATGCCGGTATAAAAAGCGAAGCATTTTGTTCTATCTACGATTTTAAGATGAACACACAATTAAAACATCTCATCTTTGCTTCAAACTAAGTCAAGCTGCTTTTTTCCATCTCACAGACAGATTCTGCAGTAAAAAAACTGCCTTAGCGGTGATTCGAGCTTCCCACCTCACAGAAATCAAGCAGCCCGGCTTTTTAGCAGGCCCTGCTCTCTCTCAAAACTGACAGGCTCTGTGTAGACAGAGAGAGTCGGACAGCCCCCCTGCACGGCCCTGCGAGGTCTATAGCTGCAAACTGTATGAGGCCGGAGCTCTGCTGACAGAAACACCCCCACCCTGCTGTGTTCTGCGAGCGCATGCTTGTCAACCCCACCCTAACCCGAACGGGAGCGCGCATCAAGCTCGCACGGTCGTGCAGCTGCTCAGTCTGGGAGAACAACTTGTGTCCGGTTCAAATGATTGGCAAACATAAAGCACTTCCAAAATTCCGCTTTATAAAGAGAACTGTTTTAAAATTGGTCTAAAAACTTTTTTCATCCCCTTTTAAATATATTTTAATATAAGCCTTGTAAAAATCACACAGTTAAATAATAGGCAACAGCACCTTTTTTAAATGGCTTATTTTTACAAAAGCTATCCTCGGTGTATAAAAAGTATTTCCCCAAACTTAGAATTTATTTTTTAGACATTTATAGGTCTAAAAGTTAGATCGCCTTCAACGTGCCGTCATTCTGGGAAAAAGGTAAAGACGCTTTGGCAAGCCACGAATACGGAGGACATTTTCCCAATACATGCGGCGCTCGCCTGAAGCTAAAGTGGTGATGGGGGGTGCGCTTCACAGCCCAGAGACGGCAGAGTAGGGAGGAAAGGATGGGGCGCGATTCACAGCACCTAGAGAGATGCTTTAAAATTGGTCTAAAACCTTTTTTTCCCATACCCTTTTAAATATATTTTGATATATATATATATATATATACGCCTTGTAAAAATCAAACAGACGTATGCCGCAGTTCCCTTTTAAGTCATGTTTGAGACGTCTAAAATATCTAGCCTGGGCTGATTGGTGGCTGATATCAAAAATGTTCACATATATACAGAGTTTAACTTTAGGGTTTATTTTCCTGGGGCCGTCTAAAATCAGACAAAAGACAGTTACTAAAAAAGAGCAAAACCCTAATTTCCTTAATTACATTGTCCTCCTGGTTGAGTAATGAACCACGTCCTGTACATGTCGAGATGCCAGCCCATGTCTGCCGTCCCTTACAAAATGAGCAACCTAAAAACGTTATATAGTGTAAGTATAATATAATGAAGTTATTTTTAAAAGTAACACCACACCGCTCAAGAGAGACTGATTCCACGTGTGTTTTTAGATTTGCTCTGGTCAGTGATTTTTAATTTTTTGCTTAGCTCATTTCTATCACCTAGGAGCCTTTTGACAAAGGAAAACTCTGTAAATACGTTTGTGCGTTTAAACGGAGATTTAAAAGAAAGCGCAGTAGGCTATAGTGAAGTGTGCTGGTTTAACTAGATGCCTTTACAACACCCTTTGGCAAGCCACGAATACGTCGGTCATTTTTTCAACTGTTTCCAAAGCACATAGCCCGCCAGCGTCTATATGAACTTCTTAGAAAAATTATTTCTCTTTGTATAGATTGAAATGAAATATAACTATTCTTCATGCAGACTATGCATGATTATTATAGGCGCCAATCGAGTATGTTTTTAAAAAACGGATGGCTGAATCCTTAATATTTCCAAGTTGATTCTCAAGTGCGTGCGTGAGCGCGCTCCTTTGTAGTCGCGTGAGCGAGCTCATGCGCAGCATTTTTTTCTATCTACGTGTACGACGATTAATGTACAAATTCATTGGACTGAAGAAAACAATGGTAGTTTTTCATACCGAAACGGGTAATCCAATCAAGTAGTTTTTGTCTCGGCGTCTGAAAATTCAAACAGGGGTCTCTCCTCTGAGAATATTCAGGAGTGGCTTTAAAGCGCAGGCCGGTGGTGCATTAACTCTGAAATAATAAAAGTATTCTGAACTACTTGCAGAAGGGACCCGCTGGTGAAATGCCTACTCTTTCGAAACGGCCTCTCTCTGTACGGAGCCGTCTGTTTTTAAAAGGCTGAGAAAACGAAACATTTTTGCTTTATAAACTCTCATTTGAACAACCGGTTAGAGACAGACTCCAGGAGCTTACTGTAACGGTGTTTTCATTCATTTCCTTAAATGTAATTATTTTAATACAGAATAGTAGCCCAAATTCCAGGTGATTTTAGACGTGTGAGTAATATAATGAAGTTATTTTTAAAACTAACCCCACACCGCACAAGAGAGACAGATTCCATGTGTGTTTTTGGATTTGCTGCGGTCAGTGATTTTTTTTATTTTTTGCTTAGCTCGTTTCTATCACCTAGGAGCCTTTTGACAAAGGAAAACTCTGTAAGTACACATGTGCATTTAAACGGAGATTTATAAGAAAGCAGGTTGCACACCTTATCCCAGTTTTGTACGTGCATTTAAAAGCACTCACTGTTACACTAGCACAAAATGTTGATATTTTCTGTCTACTCAAAACTAAAATTATTTCTATTAACACAGGGGATAATTAGAAATCATTTTACTATTTTTAATTAAAAAGTTAAAAACAGAAAAGCCCAGTTATGATTTTTGTTTCTGCGGTGGGTTGGTGCCCTGCCCGGGATTGGTTCCCTGCCTTGCGCCCTGTGTTGGCAGGATTGGCTCCAGCAGACCCCCGCGACCCCATGTTCGGTTTCAGCGGGGCGCTCTGTTGCACATCCGAAGTTCATTGAACTAAAATAGCAGAGCTAATTACTCTTTCTGCTTAAACTAATGATCAAATATTCAGGTAATTCTTAATTAAACACTAAAGCATTAGTGAACAAAATACTGTAATAACCCGGCAGTCAGCGCTAACAGCCTGGTGCATTATGGGTATTTCTTTAGAGTTTACTTTTTATGTTAATTAGGCAAGGCAGTCGATTTCTTTTGTATTAGAGATGTTATGTGTTTATGTCAAGTTAGTTTAGGTGGGTTTGGTTCATTTGCAGCCCAGTTATATAAAAGTGTAATAGTTACCATCACGGAGAAAGATGTCTTTATGAATGACCTTGGCAATGGCCTTGCAATGTGTTAAGTTTTGTTTTTGACTCTCTGCTCTATTAAAGAGGTAATAAAGGACAGAGCTGTGTCTTGCTAGATATTCCATCTATGCAATTATTTATGGAGACACTCGGGGTCGTGGGGTGTATGGGATACGAGTGTTCGCCTGCTTAATGAGCTAGGTACAGCTGCGTGTATGGCGCTGGAATTCCGCTAGCCGATAGTTCAAAGTTCAGCTCCGAGAACTTCAATACTCAACTACCAGTTGTTACAATACATTTTCAGTAGCCAAGTAAAATGACCAGTTACTTTAACATGAAAATAAAGCATTATAAGAAAAATCCCTTTTTCCAACAGTTTTTTTTTTTGACCGGTCTTTGGAATTATCAGTGCCTTTCTGATCACATCCATCCCAAACATAGCATAGAACTTAATTTCTGTACTCATTTTAAATGATAATAGCTAGTAGAAAGTCCCTAAAGGATATGGAGATATCAGATATCTTCCATCAGTATATCTTTTCTTGCCAGCCCAAGTCATTCAGATTCTGCTTACAACACACATGTATGATTATTTTTTCTCAAACAGCCAAAACTTTGGCCTGCTAATCATGAATAAATCAGATTTTATTGTCATGACACTTTTATTATACCTACTTTTATCAACATTTATCTACGTCAATATTTATTTTTCTAGTATCAGAATGCAGTTTAAGTTAATATGTTTTGGGTTCAATAGATGTATTTTTCATATTTTCAATTCTTATTTTCATTTTTTCACATCTTTGAGCCCCCTTTTTGTTACTTTGTGCCCCCTAGCGTGGTCTGACCAGAGTTTGAGAACCACTGTTGTAGGGTTTTATTGGTAAAACACTCTGCGGCATTTCAAGCTAAGTTAGATTCCCTTGTTTATTCAGCCGTCCATCGGTGTTCCATTTTTATTATAAATTGTATTTAGTCTCTCTTTATTTACTAATCATTTTATACAATAATTAGAAAACAGTTATCTTGTTCAGGCTTTAATTTAAAACAGCATTTTCATCAACAAGTTATAAACACTTTGGTACTCGGGGGCTTTGTATAATACAACGTTTTAGAAATTCTGTGAACACTTGGTAAGAGCCTTCCATTTTACAGCAGTTATGAGCCCCTGAAAATAAGAACGGTTATAGGAGGTTATAGGAGCAGATACACTACAGGGCTGATGAGGATTACGTTTATTTTGGACACGTTAGGCCAATCAGGATGGAAAATGTTTTAGTGAATAGTTACATCATATCTATTATATGTGTTAGCACAAGGATTACAATTTTACTAAAACTGTGAGTTTTTATTTTTCTTTTAGGTAGTCCAGGTGACATAGGACAGCTGTCATGGAAAACTGCTTTCCCCTCTGTTTGTGAAAAAGCACCCTTGGTTTTAGTAGCATTCAGGGGTGAAGGGGATGTAAGTTTGAACTGCGATTCCAAGAGTCAACAAGTGTCTGCAAACGTCTTGAATACGAGTCAAAGGACCAGGGTTTGTGCAGGGTTCATAGTCAGGGGCAGAGTTACGCTAGACATTATTATTCCAAAATGAAACATTGACTCACCCCTATCACAAAGATAAGACAGTAAAAACTAAAATGTACAAATACTAAGTCACAGAGGAGATTAAAAAACATCTTAAGACCGGATCAACAAGAGATCACCCAAGCTCACCACACACTACAACAGAACCTCCGTGTTCTGGTGTATATTATCAGCTAAACTGTCATCTATGTAGGCAGATCCACGGGTTGCAACGAGTTGGGAAAACATTATTTAACATCTGCTAGTATGAGGCTAATTAACATGAGCTGGTTATTGTTAGAATCTTATCTGGCACTAAAAGTGAGGCTTGTGTTCCTCCTGATTCAGGAAGAACATGAAATATTGGAGTTTAGAATATGAACTAGACTGGTAGTCTTGATGGTAAGGACATTTGTGCCAAAATAATTAAATAAAGTAAATAACCACATGAAAAAGTGGAGTGATTACAATTTGAATAGCTGCCGTAATGTATAAAAACATTTGAAATACATTTTTTTTTTGACATGCGCAGTCTGGAATAGTCTGAATGTGTCTTAAAGAGTTTATTTTTAAATTAAAAATATTAAATCTGAATAAAACACATAAATATCATTTAATGATATCAATTAGTTTTAAGTATTATCAAGCACTCTTTGAAAAGAGACTCCCGCCCCACTGGCCTGATTGGTTAGGGAAACTGTCAAGGGCAGTTTGACGGATGTCTCTTATTCGGGTCGGTGAAAGGTACTTCGACATAAAAAAACCTAAGGTCTCGGGGGGTATGGTTGCTGTGAATAGTGAATACAGAACACACGCCGCACTCGTCCCATCTCTAAACCCAAGGTGAATTTTGAACATCATGTCCTATGACCGGTTAACACTGCGGACGCAGGTGCTAGATCTCCATCATGTGGACCATTAGAGAGTAAAGATTAGAGAATCTTTTGCAGTCTCCATTACATGATCCATAGCACCCGCAGGAAGTTGGAAAATAACGTGCAGACTCTTTAGTATTTATTTAGGTCATATTCTAAAATATCTTAGATTATATCTATTTAGTTAGCATGTCGGCACTGTTCATTTTCAATATAGGTGGTATATTTCCCTGACCAGGGGCTTCTTGTCAAAAGGTTAAAATAAAACAGAGATCTGAGATACTCCTATTGGAACAGCAACATTTTGTTACAGAGTGTAGAGGTTTGTCTTGCATTCTAATTCTTAAAGCTCTATCAAACTATTATTCATTTCAAAGCAAAATGCCAACAATCATTTTGTTTATAACTAAATTAAATAAACCTTATAAATAGATCCCGATGGTTGATAATACTTAAAACTAATTGATATCATTAAATGATATTTCTGTGTTTTATTCAGATTTAATATTTTTAATTTAAAAATAAACTCTTTAAGACACATTCAGACTATTCCAGACTGCGCATGTCAAAAAAAAGCTTCTTATTTATTTCAAATGTATCACAGCAGTTTTTCAAATTGTAATCACTCCACTTTTTCATGTGGTTATTTACTTTATTTATTAATTTTGGCACACATGTCCTTATCAGTCTAGTTCATATTCTAAACTCCAATATTTCATGTTCTTCCTGAATCAGGAGGAACACAAGCCTCACTTTTACTGCCAGATAAGATTCTAACAATAACCTGCTCATGTTAATTAGCCTCATACTAGCAGATGTTAAATAATGTTTTTCTCCAACTCTTTGCCATCCCGTGGAACTGCCTACATAGATGACCATTTAGCTGATAATATACCGCAGAACACGTAGGTTCTGTTGTAGTGTGCGTGAGCTTGGGGTGATCCTTGTTGATCCGGTCTTAAGATGTTTTTTAATCTCCTCTGTACTTAGTATTTGTACATTTTAGTTTTTACTATCTTATCTTTGTGATAGGGTCGAGTCATTGTTTCATTTTGGAATAATAATGTCGAGCTTAACTCTGCTCCTGACTATGAACCCTACACAAACCCTGGTCCTTTGACTCGTATTCAAGATGTTTGCAGACACTTGTTGACTCTTGGAATCACAGTTCAAACTTACGTCCCTTCACCCTGAATGCTACTAAACCAAAGATGCTTTTTCACAAACAGAGGGGAAAAGCAGTTTTCAATAACAACCGTCCTATGTCACCTGGACTACCTAAAAGAAAGAATAAAACCTCACAGTTTTAGTAAAATTTTAATCCTTGTGCTAACACACATAATAGATATGATGTAACTATCTACTAAAACATTTTCCATCCTGATTGGCCTAACGTGTCCAAAGCCTAATCCTCAGCCCTGTAGTGTACAGGTTCCTATAACCTCCTATAACCGTTCTTATTTTCAGGGCTCATAACTGCTGTAAAATGGAAGGCTATTACCAAACATTCACAGAATTTCTAAAACGTTGTATTATACAAAGCATCCTGAGTACCAAAGTGGTTATAACCTGTTGATGAAAATGCTGTTTTAAATTAAAGCCTGAACAAGATAACTGTTTTCTAATCATCATATAAAATGCTTAGTAAATAAAGAGAGACTAAATACAATTTATAAAAAAATGGAACACCGGTGGACGGCTGAATAAACAAGGGAATCTAACTTAGCTTGAAATGCCACAGAGTGTTTTACAAATAAAACCCTACAACAGTGGTTCTCAAACTCGGGCGGACCCCCTAGGGGGCGCGAAGTAACATAAAGGGGACACGAAGATGTGAAAAAAGAAAACAAGAATGAAAATATGAAAAATACATCTATTGAACCCAAAACAAATTAACTTAAACTGCATTCTGATACTAGAAAAATAAAATGTAGATAAAAGTTAAGTAGTTATAATAAAATATGCAAATAAATGTCATGAGAATAAAATCTGATTTTTTCATGATTAGTTTTGGCCATTTGAGAAAAATAATCGTACATTTGTGTTGTAAGTAGAATCTGAATGACTTGGGCTGTCAAGAAAAGATATATGATAGAAGATATCAGATGTCTCCAGTTCCTTTAGGGACTTTCTACTTTACTATTATCATTTAAAATGAGTACAGAAATTAAGTTCTATACTATGTTTGGGGTGGATGTGATCAGAAAGGCACTGATAATTCCAAAGACCGGTCAAAAAACTGTTGGAAAAGGGATTTTTCTTATAATGCTTTATTTTCATGTTAAAGCAACTGATCATTTTACTTGGCTACTGAAAATGTATTTTGTTCACTAATGCTTTAGTGTTTAATTAAGAATTACCTAAATATTTGATCATTAGTTTAAGCAGAAAGAGTAATTAGCTCTGCTATTTTAGTTCAATGAACTTTGGATGTGCAACAGAGCGCCCCGCTGAATCCGAACACTGGGTCACGGTGGTCTGCTGGAGCCAATTCCTGCCAACACAGGGCGCAATCCCGGGCTGGGCACCAACACAATGCAGAAACAAAAATCATAACTGGGCTTTTCTGATTTTAACTTTTTAATTAAAAATAGTAAAATGATTTATAATTATCCCTGTGTTAATAGAAATAATTTTAGTTTTGAGTAGACAGAAAATATCAACATTTTGTGCTAGTGTAACAGTGAGTGCTTTTAAATGCACGTACAAAACTGGGATAAGGTGTGCAACCTGCTTTCTTATAAATCTCCGTTTAAATGCACATGTGTACTTACAGAGTTTTCCTTTGTCAAAATGCTCCTAGGTGATAGAAATGAGCTTATCAAAAAATAAAAAAATCATAACAAGCGCGGCCATTCCTTTCATTATAGTTTAATTGATTCGAGAGGATAAATATGAATACACGCGCAAGACGTGCCTATTACCTCGACAACCTACGGTTCCATGGTGGGGTCCAGCAACCTTTTAAACGCTACGGGAAGTGAACAGTAAAATAAAATTAAATTCATTCTTGAACGCGGCGACTTGAGCGCCGATGCAAAATGAAAACTTTATACGTCCGTCTTGCAAAGATCCGTTATCTTTGTGAAAAAAAAATCGGATAAAGAAACCGGTACCACAGAAAAATGTCTAGATACAAACTTTTTAAACTCTAAAGACGTCAATAAAAACAGGCTGTCCTCAGGTACATCTTATACTAGTCTGTATTAAAATAATTACATTTTGCAAAATGAATGAAAACACAGTTGTCTTATGTCTATTAAGCATTCGCTTCGATATAAATTCCTAGGTCCTGGGATAAGCTTTTAAATGTGGAGACAGTCGAGGAGCAGTGGAACAGGTTTAAAAATGTTTTACATGTAATGCAGGACAGATACATACCTAAATTTGGAAGTAATAGGAAACTAAAAAAATCTCCACGATTAATAAAGATTTAAAAAAGAAGTTGCAAAGGAAAAAACTGCTGTATAAAAGGCATATAAGACTAATGACTGCAAAGAGAATCGTAGCACGTATGAGAAAATGAGGGCAACCATTAAGAAGGATATCAGGGAGGCTAAAAGACAGTTGGAGAGGAATATAGCAGATAAGGCGAAAGAAGACCCCAAGAGATTCTTTCAGTATTTTAGTAGTAAAAGAACAGTCAAGGAGGAGGTCAAGTTCATCAGGAGTAGTAAAGGGGAATTAAAAGATACAGACAATGAAATAGCAGATGCCTAAACTTACATTTTTCTGAGGTGTTTACAAGTGAGCAAGTGGATAACCTGCCAGAGGTAAACGCAACTACTAAGGAGGTACTGAGGGATTTGGAAATTGTAGAGGGAGAAGTGCTGCTCAGATTAAATAAGATGAAATCAAACAAATCACCAGGCCCAGATAATATTTATCCTCGTGTTCTTAAGGAGGCTAGTGAGTACATATATAAACCCTTGACACATATTTTTAGGAAGTCACTGTGCACTGGAGAGATTCCAAAGGACTGGAAAATGGCAAATATCATCCCATTATATAAAAAGGGTGACAGGGCAGATCCAAGCAACTATAGGCCAGTAAGCTTAACAAGCATCACAGGAAAATTAATGGAAGGAATTATTAAGGATAAGATTGAGCAACACATGACAAGGACAGGAGTTATTCTGAACAGTCAGCATGGGTTCAGAAGGGGAGGTCGTGTTTTACTAACATGTTGGAATTCTATGAGGAGGCAACAAAAGGATACGATCAAAGTGGAGCTTATGATATTATTTATCTGGACTTTCAGAAAGCATTTGATAAGGTGCCACATGAGAGGTTGGGCATCAAGTTAAAAGAAGTGGGAGTTCAGGGTGATGTTTTTAGATGGGTGCAGAATTGGCTCAGACACAGGAAGCAGAGGGTGATGGTGCGAGGAACCTCATCAGAACTGGCGATGTTAAGAGTGGTGTTCCACAGGGGTCAGTGCTAGGGCCGCTGCTATTTTTAATATATATAAATGATTTAGATAGGAATATAAGTAACAAGCTGGTTAAGTTTGCAGATGATACCAAGATAGGTGGATTAGCAGATAATTTGGAATCCGTTATATCATTACAGAAGGACTTGGATAGCATACAGGCTTGGGCAGATTTGTGGCAGATGAAATTTAATGTCAGTAAATGTAAAGTATTACACATAGGAAGTAAAAATATTAGGTTTGAATACACAATGGGCGGGAAAATCGAGAGTACACCTTATGAGAAGGATTTAGGAGTCATAGTGGACTCCAAGCTATCAACTTCCATACAGTGTTCAGAAGCCATTAAGAAGGCTAACAGAATGTTAGGTTATATAGCGCGATCTGTGGAGTACAAGTCCAAGGAGGTTATGCTCAACCTTTATAATGCACTGGTGAGGCCTCATCTTGAGTACTGTGTGCAGTTTTGGTCTCCAGGCTACAAAAAGGACATAGCAGCACTAGAAAAGGTCCAGAGAAGAGCGACTAGGCTGATTCCAGGTCTACAGGGGTTGAATTATGAGGAAAGATTAAAAGAGCTGAGCCTTTACAGTTTAAGCAAAAGAAGATTAAGAGGTGACATGATTGAAGTGTTTAAAATTATGAAGGGAATTAGTACAGTGGATCGAGACTTGTATTTTAAAATGAGCTCATCAAGAACACGGGGACACAGTTGGAAACTTGTTAAGGGTAAATTTCGCACAAACATTAGGAAGTTTTTCTTTACACAAAGAACGATAGACACTTGGAATAAGCTACCAAGTAGTGTGGTAGACAGTAAGACGTTAGGGACTTTCAAAACTCGACTTGATGTTTTCTTGGAGGAAGCAAGTGGATAGGACTGGCGAGCTTTGTTGGGCTGAATGGCCTGTTCTCGTCTAGATTGTTCTAATTCTAATTCTAATTCTAAATTCTAAAAGTTCATCCTTGGAGTCTGTCTCCAAACGGCTATCCTAATGAGAGTTTATAAAGTAAAAATGGTTCGTTACCTCAGACTTTTAAAAACAGGCGGATCTATTCAGAAAACCAACGCTTACAGCAAGTTGGTATTTGAGAAATCGGTCTAAAATAGTTGGAGATGTCTCTCTGAAACTGCTTCTCAGAATGTCCTTCTTTTCTCACACTATGTGATAATCAGGAAACAGTGTACAGATATGCAAATAGATTCACTATTCACACACTTCAGTTTGACAATAAATTCACTAACAGATGGTTCAGAAACCCTTCTGCTGTGCCACCCGCGACTTTGCTAGTAGCGGAGGGATTTGAGAGCAAAGCCGGACACCTAAAAGTCCTGTAATTAAAAAAAAAAAAAAAAAAGTCACCTTTGCATACGCAAGGTAAGGATGTTTTTCACACATACCCCCATCCACCCCGAATGATCTGACCTGGGCTTAAATATCGTCATCTGATCTTGTCCAAGGGCTTCAGCACGCGCCTGTGTAACTACCTGAAACAATATAACAAACCTGAATCCCTACACCAAGATAAAAAAATATCAAAACAGACACCCTAGTTCTTAACCCTATTCATTTACACATGAACAATACACTGGAGACGTTTACAAGTCGCCCGGACTTTGGACACAAGCGCGTGCCCTAGCTCGCGCGCACACACGCACAATGCGCGTGCTCAAACTCGCGCGCACGCGCTCCTAGACATGCACCTTGCAAGCCTAAAGCATTTTTAAAAAGGGTCTTACCTGAAACCGTATAATAAATCGGAGACTCTACGGGGATAAAATCCTCAAAAATAATAAAAAAAAAGGGTTCAAACCTCCATTTTTAAAAACATGCTCGTTTAAGGCTTATAAGAATCATGAAAGGGACTTGCCTTGATTCAAAGAAAGCCCGCTATCTGCAGGGATTCCTGTATGAACGATAATTATTTTTCAATTAGTTCTAGTCGTTAAAAGTAGAAATTATTAAGAAGTTCGTGAAAACGCACCGTCATGGCTGAAATTCATCTTGTCGTTCTCAGGGCGAACGGAGATATGGGTTTGGTTATGGAAGCCTCTCTTTATTGAGAATATTTTGGAAGTGCTTTATGTTAATGTTTACCAATCATTTGAACCGGAATATATTTAAATGGGGATGAAAAAAGGTTTTAGACCAATTTTAAAGCATCTCTCTTTATAAAGCGGTATTTTGGAAGTGCTTTATGTTTGCCAATCATTTGAACCGGACACAAGCCACGCTCGTTGCACCGCGTCTTTGGATTGTCTCCTAAAAACATCCTTTGTTTTACAACCTTCATTCCACAAGGTAAGGCAATTTTTGTTGCCTAGGTGCTCTGAATCGCGCCCCATCCTTTCCCCCTAACCGGTCACACAAACACCTGCCATCTCTGGGCTGTGAAGCGCATTTCTGTATCCCCGGAGGTCCGATCTGTTTAAGGCTACGGCTTTAAGATTCAAGGGACAAAGGCCAGCGTGGTTTCGAATCCCGCTTCTGGTAAATATTTGTGCTCCGTTCACTCTGGGATTATCTGAATACAATTCTAACTTTTAGAAAACTATTCGCCGTGCTTTCGCGATCTGTTTCCTTAGGGGCAGCTGATAATTTAAAATGGGAGATGATGGATGGAACAGGGCTTTTTTTAAAGATATACAAAATATACATCCGAGGTTAGCGTCTCAAACGTTCTTTAAAAGGTCCCTGTTGCCTATTGTTTAACTGTGCGGGTGATTTTAAATCCTTTAACTTTAAAAGTTACACACGTAACTTGTTCTCCCCGACTGAGCAGCTGCGTGGCCTTGCAACTTTGATGCGCGCTCCCGTTCCGGGTTAGGGTGAGGGGTTGACAAGCATGCGCTCGCAGATCACAGCTTGGGGGGGCGGTGGGGGAGATATTGTGTTTCTGTCAGCAGAGCTCCGGCCTCATACAGTTTGCATGGCAGGGCCGTGCAGGGCGGCTGTCCGACTCTCTCTGTCTACACAGAGCCTGTCAGTTTTAAGAGAGAGCAGGGGCTGCTAAAAAGCCGAGCTGCTTGATTTCTGTGAGGTGGGATGCTTGAATCAACGCTAAGGCTGCTTTTTACTGCAGAATTAGTCTGTGAGATGGAAAAAAAGCAGCTTGACTTAGTTTGCAGCAGAGATGAGATGTTTTAATTGCGTGTTCATCTTCAAATCGTAGATAGAACAAAATGCTTCGCTTTTTATACCAGCCTTTCAGAACTGGCAGGGACTTGTGGGGGACTGGGAAGTATCTTTCGACCTTGACTGCATGTGTGCTTGGAGCTTCGACCGAGTGGCATGCAGAGAATGTCTGGGGGCTTGACTTAGATAAAATAAAAAACGGTTTACAAATGTTGAACTAAGGTTTGATCTTTAAAGTCGTAGATTATTTTAACTAATAGATAGATACAGGAGTTCTTACCCAAACCGTAAAGGCAGGCAGCTCTGCCCTTGAAAGCGCTTGTGTGTCTTGAGAGAAGCAGGGCACCAACAGGTCTGTAACTGGCCTGGACATGTGAAGGGGCTGCTCTTGACAGTTAAGCAGGTGGCTGTGGGATGAGTTCAAACAGGGGTCAGACATCCATCAAAAGGCCCTTGACAGTTTCCTGAACCAATCAGGTGTCAGAGGGCGGGTTCAACGAGGGGACAGACATCCATCAAAAGGCCCTTGACAGTTTCCTGAGCCAATCAGTTGCCAGAGGGTGGGGGCTGGGTCACGTGGGGGAGACGTGGCGTCAGCAGGGCGGGACTTCTGGTGTTGCATCAGCAGGGCGGGACTTCGGTATTGTGTCATATGCAGGCTTCAGGGTCATAAATTATATGGCGGGACTTCCGGTCCAAAGTCCAAAGGGGCTCTGTCACACACAACCTGGGACTTCATGTATAAATGGTACATACTCACAAAAATGTTGCGTAAGAACGTTTCCATGCTCAAATAGCGATGTATAAAACTTAAACTTAGTGTTAAGCCACACACATTTCCACGGTAGCTCCAACCCTGGCATACGCAAGTTCTCTGCTCGGTTTTGCAGACTGGCGGCAGTCAGCGTCATAGCAATTCTTTTGTTCCTGTGTGGTTACCCTTTTTTTTTTATCCATATCCCTGACACGGTTTTATCAAATACACTGAAATTAACCGCATTATTGCTTATTAGTTTAATGCATTTGATTGTAATTAACCAGTAACAATATAATGGTCCACAGAATGGTCAAACTATTCTAAATACCATAGCGGCTTTAGTGTTGTTACTCTCACTGCACCTTCTTCTTCTTCTTTCAGCTGCTCCCATTAAGTGTTTCCACAGCGGATTATCTTTTTCCATATTACTCTCACTGCACCACTCAGAGTATTTATATCACTGTATCTGAGTGTGGAATCACAGCAGCAGCTGATCGAAAGAGAATTATCGGTATACCTGTACAGCATCAAGCACACGCTTTCTCACCAATGCTGTCTATTTGAACTGCTCTCACAAGGCAAATGCTTCAGAGCCTTTCCTGTATGGACCTCGCGGTTCACAAACAGTTTAATCTCAAGAGCTCTAAATGCTCTCAATCAGTCCATCAAGTGCTCCTTGTAGAACTGTTT
>NW_024377409.1:0-2323 GCF_016835505.1 Polypterus senegalus
AAATAGAACCTACTGTAGTATATCCAAATTGAGCTATTGAGCTGTCGCCTGCCTGCTCATCACTCGCTCGGCTCTTACTTTTTCCGTTCATTTAATCTTGGCTAGTCGGAAATATTATAACATGGAAGAAGGATTACACGAGTATGGCTTTACCAAAACAATCATTGATGTCAATAAAGTATCTGTGATTCCTAAAGCTTAAATTGGTGATCTGGTTTTCTGCGTTAACCTCATATTTTTCATACTTCTTCCCAAACAGGGTTGAGAGTAAAATGAATCATTAAGCTGATATATATATATATATATTGAATATATTGAAATAGTTTTACTATCAAATAATGCAAACAGTACGCAGCGCACGCTTAGCCCTAAGTCTGGGCTCATCAGGCAGTACACACGCACTGCACCCACTCTCTAATCGAACCTAAGACGCCAGCTAAAGGTGAAGCCTCTCATGTTGCGCTATGGTGTGTGGGTCGCTTATTTGACAGTATTGTAGATCGGGTGTATATATATATATATATATATATATATATATATATATATATATATATATATATATATATATATATATATATATATATATATATATATATATATATATATATATATATATATATATATAACTTTGAGAATGCAACGTATAGTTTTGTCCAGGAGGAAAGCAATGTTGCCTCAAATCAATGGCAACCTTTAGTAGGGTGTGTCCCTGAGACTTATTAATTGTCATCGCGAAGCAGAGCCTTACTGGAAATTTGAGGCATTTCAATTCAAATGGGAGATCAGAGGGTATAACGGTGATGCCAGCAATACATTCAGAGTGTGGCTCTGCTTTTTCTGTGTAGCTGCCTTCACACAGCCTCTCCGCTGCTTTATAAACGAACGCCATAGAAAGCCATCACCTTGTAAATTGTGTAATGCGTTTTTTGAACAGGTTTGATGCATGGAAGTGATCACTGCATACTGCTCAGTAAGTTCTCGTGAGCTGCTATCTTGTGTGATGTTGCTATGTCTACGGCTTAATTTAATGTTATCTAAGACCCGTACTTAAAAGTTTCTGGCTGCACTCGTTGTAATATATGAAGCTGCGCTGAGCTCACTTTTGAGAATGCAAGTATAGTTGTCCAGGAGAAAAGCAATCTTGCCTGAAATCAATGGCATCGTTTTGTAGGGTCTGTCCTTGAGACTTATTACTTGTCATCGCGCAGTTGAGCCTTACAGGAAATTGGAGGTATCTGAATTGAAATGGGAGATTAGAGGGTATAAAGGGGGCGCGAGGAATACATTGAGTGTGGAGAAACTCTAGAGATAGCGTGTGTATTAACTTGTGGATTTTTCTGTGAGTATTTGGTGGGAGTGTGATGAAGTTGCTTTGGAAGACGGCGTTAGCCGCGGAGCTCAGCTCAGAGCGAAATGAGGTAAATGGGAGGGGATATGATGACGTTACTCCCCCAACCGCGTTAACTGTCAATCCCCCACAAACACAGTCTCTCGGAATTTACATAAGCACACCCCTTCACCTGCAATTTTAACTTAGTTACAAAGTGATCAAAACTCTTGTTTATATCCTGCGTCCTCTCATTAAACTTGTATCCCGCATTCCCCGTGGACATGAGAAACACCAGCGGCACCCTGTCTATTAACTTAATTTAAAGTTTAGGTTTACACCTTTCTTTCCGAAGTAGCAGCACTCATTAATATGGTAGTATATGTCACTCGCTCGCTTCTTATTGTTTCGCTGCCTTCTCAATTATATAATGCATGTTTTCTTCAGCTCGTTTTGGAGCTCTTCCTGGTTTTCTACGTAGTGCGTTGATAGTCAGTTCACGTGATTACGTGGGAGGCGTGATGATGTCAAACGAAACTCCGCCCCCCACGGAACTGGCTGAACTCCATTACAGTAAATGGAGAAAAATACCTTCCAGTTATGACCATTACGCGTAGAATTTCGAAATGAAACCTGCCCAACTTTTGTAAGGAAGCTGTAAGGAATGAGCCTGCCAAATTTCAGCCTTCCACCCACACGGGAAGTTAGAGAATTAGTGATGAGTCAGTCAGTCAGTGAGTGAGTCAGTGAGGGCTTTGCCTTTTATTAGTATAGATTAAAATAAATATATAATAATTACATTTGTTTTGATAACATCTATAGTGCTTTTTTTTAAGTATTGTATTAAGGCTAGTGAAAGTATTGCAAGTAAATGATTAAAGTTCATGATTTTAATGGAATATGGTTAGTGCTTAAAATTGGGTCTGTTATTGGTGATAATAAATTACGTAAACATAAGTTGATCTAAATGGCATTGATGCTGAATGCCACCACAGG
>NW_024377410.1:0-5342 GCF_016835505.1 Polypterus senegalus
AGTTCAGTGGATGTGGGACATGAAATGTTGGGGAGAATAAATGCTAGCGGAGAAGGAGTTGTGGATTGGACTGTGAGGCCGAGGCTCATTGATAAGCACAGGAGTTGCAGGAAGAGGTGTGGGAGCTGCAATAACAGCGAGAGATGAGGGTTCTGCAAATGTATGCATACCAACAGGATTGCCCAGTCTCCTTTTCGTCTTTGCCATCCCTGCAGTGTTTTTTGGTAGGGTAAAAATGTGAGGGTTGGCTACAATGCCTGTAGGGAGACTGACTTGTTTTTGAAGTGCAGCAGGTATCATCTCACTGCTTTCCAAAGGTGCCTGTGGAGCACGGATGGCTTGCTGCAGGATCTTTCTCTCCTGAGTCTGGACGCGCATCTGCAGTACCTAAAAATATATGTTACATTCAAAACATTTGTATTTGTATAACACAAGTGTATATTTACAAAGCAAAACTGTAAAATGGAGGACTGAGTATACAAGAGCTCATTGACTCACCATTGTGCAAGTGTGGCAGCGTTAACCTCAGGAGCTGGATGGTGGGTTTCCTGCATCACATGTGCATTATTCAAGATGCACTCCTTTATGTGCTTGTAGGCACGCGTGACCAGAGTCCATCTAGACACTGACACCTTCACTACGTTTTGGGCTCAGGAACACTATGCAAAGTTTCACAAATACGTGCTCAACAACCCTGTTGCAGTCAGGCCACTGAGCTGGAATATGAGCTCCCAGAAAGCACCTGCAAAAATTATTGGTGAAATTAGTGCCAATTCATGAAAAAAAGTAACATTATAATTTTTACTAAAATGTAACATTATCATTCTTGCCCAGGGCAACACATCGCTTTGTGCTCTCAACACCCGGCACAGCAATCTTCTTGGTGGCTCTGAATCTCCCTTTGGTAAGGGTGGCCTGATGGCGTGGAGCATAAACTGTCCGTTCCTTGTCATAGTCTGATAGGGATGCCCACAGGTCCACTATATGGTTGGATTCCCCTCTGGTCAAAGCAAGACTATGGTCTTTCAGAGCAACCAAATAGTCTGCCAAATCCTGAACAGCTCTGTTAACCCTCAATGTTGTCCAGGTCCAACCAGATCCTACATTTTAAAATGCACTAGATGAATATAGTGGCTCAGTTATTTCTTACATAAATTGTTGTCAATAGAATTGTATTCCAACTAAACAATCATGAAATGCAATAATGACGGACTAGTTTTGTAATGATCTGAAAGAAGTTATGAAAATCTAAAGATAAAACTTACCAAAGTGGAGATAAATCTGTTTACAAAGAAGTTACATATCAACTACCAAAGCAGATAGAAGGTCAAGCTGTAACAAACTTCTTCTCTAATGAGTGTTCTTGAGTCTTGAATGCTTTACAAACGATTACTTGTTTTAATTACATGCCCCTTACCCCCAAATAAAGATTAATCCCTAACTAATAAACTTGATGGATAGTTTTTATTGTAGGTTTGAAACGCTCTAAACCTCCACTCGGCACATCACACCGCTGATTTTGCTCTCTTAACAGTGTAACAGCACCTCCCCTCTCTGCGTTTTGTAGCATGAGGTCAGTTTGTTCTCTCAGAGATAGAAAGGCCGTAAAGCTCTAGAACCAGAAAACACTAGTATTTATAAAAACAAATCACCGTTTTTGTCTCAATGTATGGGTTTTGACTGTTTCCCATAGTCAGACTCTCCAGCTACATTCCTGATTTCTAAACTCCTCGATCTGATCAAAGTAACATTTATTTTACAAGGACTCACTTGCTATATTACTTGGCAGGAGTGCAATTCTCTTATACTATATTGTTTTATATAATTCTGTTTTGTGCAATGTATATTTCAATACTTTCACTACTGTATATAATGTTATGATGATGTCATGTATTGCATATTGTGTTATTCAATTTGTTGATGTAAGACCAAGAAAAATTCCTGGCAACTATGGTGCCTGACAATAAATACAGTCCAATAGCTGGGAACATATTTTTCTAAGACTTTTTTCAGTACTGAAATGTTTTGAAAGAAATTTAAATACAGTTTCAAGTAACAATAAGTAACAATATCTTCAAATATTTAACTCACATCATGACTAGTGGATAGTGCTAATGAAGAATGGTCATCACTGGCATTAGCTGTTGACTGCAGTGCATCATTTACTTTAGCTAAAAGGAAAATGAAAGCAAAATATTTGGGCAAGGTCAACACAACATTTAATGTTCTGCATATGACAAACATTCACTGATATCCTGCCAAATTTTGGTGCTTTAGAAAAGTTCAACAAAAAACTTACTGTTTGGCAAAATAGGTACACTAAGTGCCAGGTGTCTTGACCGCTCCACATGTTCTGCTCCTTTCCTTGAAGGAGAGGATAAGGGCACTGCAGATGGAGTTGCAGATGATGTAGCTGTGGAGACAGTACATGGAGGTCTTGTGATGTCCATGGTGGGAACAGTGAGGTCCTGAAAGGCCTCAGGCTCCACAAAGCCCTCATCATCATCCTCCTCCTCCACGTGGATGTCATTATCCTCCAGCTCAGTTATTGTTGCCTTGTAGAGTCTGGAAGGATTTTGCCTGTCTGGTTGTACAGATACTCCACTCCTATTAGCTCACCTGAAACAATAAAACAAGCCAATAACAGAGACTTGACAATATTAACAGCATTTAAAATAACAATATGTTTCAGTTAACTCCACCTTAATTTAAATATATCCAGTAATGAGTGAACAAAAGTTACCTGTGTATTTGCGTGGTATTGAGTAGGTTACCAAGTTCCTTCCTAGCACTTCCTCCGCAAGAGTGTTGGCTGCATGGCGGGAAGGCCACTGTAGGAGTGTGGCTCTTATTCCTCTCTGAAGTGGCAGCAACAGCCCTGTCCTCATTCCACCTGTCCAAGCCATCTATAAGGTAAGCCTGAAAAGTGTCTCACTTGCAAGTGTTCCTGAAAAATAAATGGACATTTTTTTATACTACTGCATCTATCAAAGGGTGTTGATAAAACATCTTAGCATTACACACAGCTTATAAATGACTGCTTGCCTGTACAGTGCCCTGAAAGACACTTGTGTATTTACCTGGGATGAAACCTGTTCATGTGTAAGTGGAAGGATTCCAGTGAAGTAGAACCTCTTGCACATCTGTAGGTTGGCAGACGGCATCCCCCTTTGCCAAAGTCCCAGTCTGCACATACAGCTGCACACCAGGAGGATCCTGAATGCAGACAATGTGCTTTTTTTGTGACCTCCATATCTCACCCATCCTTCCGGAATTAATGAGAGGTACTCCGAGAGTGTTGTTGCCCCTCTCACCATCAAAAGCCTCAATTAAATTAGTGACCAGGTCCTCAATGTCTGTTGCACTGCGGGTCTTTCTTTTACAGTGCAGAGCCAACTCATTTCTGCTAAGTTGATGCATCACATCTGCATGTGAAGACCGGACTAGCTGACTTTCCAGTTCTGCTTGCTTGGCCTCCTTTAGTCTGTGCAAGTCTTCTTGGTCTCACATGAAGATGCAGTGGCTGAGGCAGTTCATGAAGGTTGTATACAGAGGATGCGAGTCAATTGTGCAACCAACAGCAGTCCTCCTCATGAAATGCTATATATCAAGCTTGATCCGTAAGTCTTCCCACTCTTCAAACATTTGTCTCAGAAGGGTGGACCCACAGCAGTCTCTATCAACATACAGCACTTCACGAGGAGGCACTCCAGCATCCCTGTACCTCTTTAAAATTCCATCAACCATCAGTCCAAGACCAAAGCCTTCACTTGCCGTGAGGACAGACATTATAATCTGCCCATACTCGTTGCAAAACATTTGTCGCCCAGGAAGCATTACTAGCCCCGTGACCTGCAAGCTTCTTTGAAACCTTCTTGGTAGAATCTATTTTTAGCACACGTCCAAATTGTGAGGTGATGGTGGAAGTAAAAAGCTTAGGGGTAACTGTTGACTGTAATCTGAATTTTAAATCGCATATTCATCAGACCACTAGGACAGCATTTTTTCACTTAAGAAACATAGCAAAAGTTAGACCTCTTATATCATTGAAAGATTCTGAGAAATTAATTCACGTTTTTGTTTTCAGTAGACTAGATTACTGTAACACACTCCTCTCAGGACTACCCAAAAAAGACATAAATCACTTGCAACGAGTGCAGAATGCAGCTGCTAGAATCCTAACTAGGAAAAGAAAATCCAAACACATTTCTCTCAGTTTTGATGTCACTACACTGGTTACCTGTGTCATTCAGGATTGACTTTGAAATACTACTTATGGTTTATAAAGCCTTAAATAATCTAGCTCCATTTTATATATGGAATGCCTGACACGTTATATTCCAAATCGTAACCTTAGATCTTCAAATGAGTGTCTCCTTATAATTCCAGAAGCTAAACTTAAAAGAAGTGGTGAGGTGGCCTTCTGCTGTTATGCACCTAAAATCTGGAATAGCCTGCCAATAGGAAAATCTGCAGGCAAATACAGTAGAGCACTTTAAAAAACTTCTGAAAACACATTACTTTAACATGGCCTTTTTATAACTTCACTTTAACTTAATACTGATACTCTGTATGTTCAATTCTTCATAATAATTATTCACAGTGGCTCCAAAATCCGTACTGACTACTACTCTCTTCTGTTTCTTTTTCCCAGTGGCTGGCTGGGTGAGGGCGCCAGGGCGCCGCCCTCCCTGAACCACACACACACAAAATAATAATTATATAAATTATTTAAATGTATAATTATATGATGTGATATATTAGAAAATCTTCTGTAAAAAATAAATGTTTTCACCATCACCATATAACTTCTCTGCCTGTCAGCACGCTCTCAATTTTCAGCTGAGGGGCGATCGAGATATCGCCCAAAAGGAGGTCTTTGTAGAATTTAGTCAAATGCTGATTCAAGATATAAATATATTCAAGATGTGACATAAAATTTAGCCAATCAGCGTCCTCAAATCTTAACTGAAATGGGCGATTTTTCTGTCGCCCCAAGCAGCTAAAAATCAAGGATGGTCTGTAGTGGCGCAATTTTCAATTAACATTACGTGACAATGGTGGACTCAGGTGTTGTTAATTCCGACACGAACCCAACTCTGTTCAATCTCTACTCCAATATCCGTTTGAGAAGAGAACTTTGGCAGAAAAACTGAAGGTAAAGGAGCTGGGTCCAGATCAGCCTAACCTCTTAATCAGACAGCAGATAAGCGAAAAGGGAAGAAGTACATGGCTTACTCTTCCAGTTGGTACACCAAAAGGCCTGGCTATGTGGATGCGTTTCTGCTAATGCCTTATTTTGTTTCCGTGCTTGTTGTTTAAAGCAACTAAAACGACGCTGA
>NW_024377411.1:0-1543 GCF_016835505.1 Polypterus senegalus
TCAGAAAGGCGCCTTGTATAAATAAATAAAAATGTATTAACATTTTTTAGGAAGGCTAGACAGAACAGAAAAGGAGGCGAGGCTGCTGTTTATGCCAAACAGAATTTAAATGTAAGTCCTCTTCAGTTGGATGATGATCCCCATCTTAGTGAGGACATCTGGTTTCACCTGGAAAATATTAGGGAAAGAGGTCTTATTTTAGGAGTGTGTTATAGACCACCCAATTCAGACAGTAATTTAAACACACATCTTTTTAGTAATATCAAAAAGGCAAGTTTACAGGGAGATATTATAGTCATGGGGGACTTTAATTATCCAAATATTAACTGGGATAACCTTGCAGATGGAGGAGCACAAGAGCAGGAAGTGACTGTTTTTTAACACAGTATGTTAAAGCACCAACACAGGGTGAAGCCTGTCTGGATTAAGAGTTGTAGAGGTGATTGAACCACTAGGGTCTAGTGACCATAATATAATACAATTCTCAGTGATTTGTAAGAGTGCAGATGCAAAGACTACATTTTTCAAGTTTAACTATGGTAAGGCAAATTTTGAGCAGATGCTCAAAGTCTAAGTAGCATACACTGGGAAAACTTTTTAAGTGTGGAGACAGTCGAGGAGCAGTGGAACAGGTTTAAAAATATTTTACATGTAATGCAGGACAGGTACGGACCTAAATTTAGAATTAATAATAAATTTAAAAAAAAAAGCTCCACAGTGGGTTAATAAAGAGTTAAAAAAGAAGCTGCAAAAGAAAAAAACAGATGAATACAACATATAAGACTAATAACTCCAAAGTGAATTGTAGAGCATATGAGAACATGAGGGCAACCATTAAGGAGGAAATCAAGGGGGGTAAAAGACAGTTGGAGAGGAATAGAGCAGATAAGGTGAAAGAAGACCCTAAGAGAGTCTTGCAGCATTTTAGCAGTAAAAGAAGAAAACTTAGTCAACTAGACTAGCAGCAGGAATGTTTCCCTGAAAAACAAACAACACATACATATGTTAATATTTATTTATTAATTTCAGGTTCACTGTGAACCACAGGGCCTCAGACCGCAGACCAGGATAGCTTTAAACAAAAGATGGCACATGCAGGAAGCAGGAAGATAATTTAATTCTATTTTTAATTCAATTTTATTTCCTCTACATTTTTTGGTAAAACCAATAGACTTTTAAATGCTGAACACAAATATGTGTTTGTAATTTCTGTATCACGTTGGGTTTTCAAGAAAACTGCAATTACACATTTAACGTTGTAATATCTCCAGCAGCATAGGCCTACGCTACAATATTGCAACATAAGCAACACAATTGAAAACTAGAAGTGTTTTTCCACAGATTTTAGTTTGAAGTCACTACCCAATGCTTCGTGTATCGGTTTCCAACAATAGCCTTCCAGCATAGACAGACTCCACCCTCCCTGGTAGCGTTTCTCCATGTTGGCAATTTCTTGGTGAAACTTTTCACCATGTTCAGCGGTGCCGAGGTTGACTGGGAAGAAGTCCAAGTGGGAATGAAGAAAATGTATTTTCAGTGACAT
>NW_024377412.1:0-12257 GCF_016835505.1 Polypterus senegalus
GGTTAGTTTGATATATTTTAAGCCCTTACAAACTCTCCCACACTGTTAACATATTAGAGCCCTCTAGACATGAAATAACACCCTTTAGTCAAAAGTTTAAATTGTGCTCCATGACAAGACAGAGATGACAGTTCTTTCTCACAGTTAAAAGAATGCAAATATATCCTCCTGTTCAAAGAATGCGTGTCAGGAGCAGAGATTGTCAGAGAGAGAGCGCGAGAGAAAAGCAAACAATCAAAAAATCAATACATGCTTTAAGCATGCCAAGCACCGTGATAAAGCGGCATTTTTTAGAGGAGCCTCCGTATCCCCTAGGCAAACATACTCTGTGCAAACAGCCCCTCTGCTCACACCCCCTCTGTCAGGCAGAGAGAGTAAGAGAGACAGATAAAAGCAAACAATCAAGCACCGCGCGGGAAGCACATTGTATATCATTGAGGAGTTTTATTTAATATGTAATACATGCTCTGATTGGGTAGCTTTTCAGCCATCTGCCAAAATCGTCCCTTGTATGATAATCAACTGGGCAAACCAACTGAGGAAGCATGTAACATAAATTAAAAGACCCATTGTCCGCAGAAATCCACGAACCAGCTTAAAAATCCGTGATATATACTGTATTTAGATGTGCTTACATTTAAAATCCCATGGAGTGAAGCCAAAGTCGGGCAATATAGCGAGGGATCACTGTATATATATATATCTCCTTTGGGGTGCAAGCAGCTGTTGCTGGGGATGCCAGAATCCATCGAGGAAGAAAAATTAAAAACATTTGTACAAAATCTTAATTTGTCTATCAATTCCTAAATAATTAAATGGGCAGGCTATTTCGTATCAGTGCAATACGCTGCTTGTTAAAACGGATGACTCCTGCTCTTACGTGCACTTAATGCTGCGTGGTATTATGAACTATCATATCTGTTCAAGTTCTATTTAAATTTAAAATATAAGTAATTTTTATTTGGTCGACAGAAATATGTTTAGTAGGAATGCAAGTTAAATTTAGTCATCATTGCATAAATTTTTCTTCACCATAGAAATTTAAAGACTAAATTCAACTTCCATTCCTACCAAAGATATTTCTGGCGACTAAATAGAACCTACTTATATCCAAATTCGAGCTATTGAGCTGTCGCCTGCCTGCATGGATAAGTCACCCTCGCTTCGCTCTTACTTTTTTACCGTTCATTTAATCATGGCTAGTCGTGGAAAAATTATAACATGGAAGGAGGATTACACTGAGTGTGGCTTTATCAAAACAATTATTGATGGTGAGTAAAGTATCCATTATTCATAAAGCTTCAATTGGTGATCTGTTTTTCTGCATTAACCTCATATTTTTTCATACTTCTTCTCAAACCAAGGGGGTGCGAGGGTAAAATGAATTGGGAAGTGCTGATATATATACAGGGTGGGCCATTTATATGGATACACCTTAATAAAATGGGAATGGTTGGTGATATTAACTTCCTGTTTGTGGCACATTAGTATATGTGAGAGGGAAAACTTTTCAAGATGGGTGGTGACCATGGTGGCCATTTTGAAGTCGGCCATTTTGGATCCAACTTTTGTTTTTTCAATAGGAAGAGGGTCATGTGACACATCAAACTTATTGGGAATTTCACAAGTAAAACAATTGTGTGCTTGGTTTTAACGTAACTTTATTCTTTCATGAGTTATTTACAAGTTTCTGACCACTTATAAAATGTGTTCAATGTGCTGCCCATTGTGTTGGATTGTCAATGCAACCCTCTTCTCCCACTCTTCACACACTGATAGCAACACCACAGGAGAAATGCTAGCACAGGCTTCCAGTATCCATAGTTTCAGGTGCTGCACATCTCGTATCTCCACAGCATAGACAATTGCCTTCCGATGACCCCAAAGATAAAAGTCTAAGGGGGTCAGATCGGGAGACCTTGGGGGCCATTCAACTGGCCCACGATGACCAATCCACTTTCCACGAAACTGTTCATCTAGGAATGCTCGGACCTGACACCCATAATGTGGTGGTGCACCATCTTGCTGGAAAAACTCAGGGAACGTGCCAGCTTCAGTGCATAAAGAGGGAAACACATTATCATGTAGCAATTTTGCATATCCAGTGGCCTTGAGGTTTCCATTGATGAAGAATGGCCCCACTATCTTTGTACCCCATATACCACACCATCCCATCAATTTTTTTGTTCCAACAGTCTTGGAGGGATCTATCCAATGTGAGTTAGTGTCAGACCAATAGCGGTGGTTTTGTTTGTTAACTTCACCATTCACATAAAAGTTTGCCTCATCACTGAACAAAATCTTCTGCGTAAACTGAGGGTCCTGTTCCAGTTTTTGTTTTTCCCATTCTGCAAATTCAGTGCGCCGATCTGGGTCATCCTCGTTGAGATGCTGCAGTAGCTGGAGTTTGTAAGGGTTCCATTTGTGAGTAGCTAATATCCGCCGAAGGGATGTTCGACTAATGCCACTCTCCAGTGACATGCGGTGAGTGCTACGCTGTGGGCTCTTGCTGAATGAAGCTAGGACAGCCACTGATGTTTCTTCATTAGTGACAGTTTTCATGCCTCCACATTTTCGCAAATCCAACACTGAACCTTAGCAGTTTGCTAACTGTAGCATGGGAGATGGGTGGTCTCGTAGGGTGTCTTGCATTGAAATTGGGAATGACTTTATATATACAAGCTTTGACTTTATATAGTTAAATGTAGTCATCATTGCATAACTTTTTCTTTACCATAGAAATTTAAAGACTAAATTCAACTTCCATTCCTAACAAAGATATTTCTGTCGACTAAATAGAACCTACTTATATCCAAATTCGAGCTATTGAGCTGTCGCCTGCCTGCCTGAATAAGTCACCCTCACTTCGCTCTTACTTTTTTACAGTTCATTTAATCATGGGTAGTGGCGGAAAAATTATAAAATGGAAGGAGGATTACACTGAGTATGGCTTTACCAAAACAATTATTGATGGCGAATCGATTATTCATAAAGCTTCAATTGGTGATCTGCTTTTCTGTGTTAATCTCATATTTTTTCATACTTCTTCTCAAACCAAGGAAGTGCGAGGGTAAAATGAATCGGGAAGCGCTGATCAATGTAATCGGTGTATCAGGAAATCATGCATTGACAGAAGTTCCTCTTTGTTTGTAATGCAAAGTGTGATTAAATGCGTGATTTTTTAACGCGTTATGGAGCACAGGCATCGAAGCTTCTCAGCTGTGCTTGTGCTAAGAAAAGGAAACATTTTAAAAATAACGTAACACGATTGTCAATGTAAACTTTTGTGAGTAGTGCCTGGAGGATTCAGTGTGGAGAAACTGTAGAGACAGCGTGTGTATTAACTTGTGGATTTTTCTGTAAGTATTTGGTGGCAGCGTCACAAAGTCGCTTCCCTAACACTGCGTTAGCTGCGGAGCTCAGCTCAGAGCGAAATGAGGTGGAGATGATGACGTGACTCCCCCACACGCCTTAACTGTCAATCCCCCACAAACACAGTCTCTCGGAATTTGCATGAGCACAGCCCTTCACTTGCAATTTTAACTTAGTTACAAAGTGATCAAAACTCTCTTTATATCCTGCATCCTCTCATTAAACTTGTATCCCGCATTACCCGTAGGCATGACAAACGCCAGCGGCAGCCTATCTATGAACTTAATTTAAACTTTAGGTTTACACCGTGCTTTGTTTCTGAAGTAGCAGCACTCATGAATATGGGTGTATATGTCACTCGCTCGCTTCTTATTGTTTCGCTGCATTCTCAATTATATAATGCATGTTTTCTTCAGCGCTTTTTGGAGCTGTTCCTGGTTTTCTACGTACTGGTTGACAGTCAGTTCACGTGATTATGTGGGCGGCGTGATGATGTCACACGAAACTCCGCCCCCCACGGCTTTCGAGCTAACGTCCATTACAGTATATGGCGAAAAATAGGTTCCAGTTATGACCATTACGTGTAGAATTTCGAAATGAAACCTGCCCAACTTTTGTAAGTAAGCTGTAAGGAATGAGCCTGCCAAATTTCAGCCTTCCACCCACACGGGAAGTTGGAGAATTAGTGATGAGTGAGTGAGTGACGGCTTTGCCTTTTATTAGTATAGAAGAAAAACTGAAATTTCACATGGTCCTAAGTATTCAGACCCTTTGCTCAGTATTTAGTAGAAGCACCCTTTTAAGCTAATACAGCCATGAGTCTTCTTGGGAAAGATGCAACAAGTTTTTCACACCTGGATTTGGGGATTCTTTGCCATTCCTCCTTGCAGATCCTCTCCAGTTCTGTCAGGTTGGATGGTAAACGCTGGTGGACAGCCATTTTTAGGTATCTCCAGAGATGCTCAATTGCGTTTAAGTCAGGGCTCTGGCTGGGCCATTCAAGAACAGTCACAGAGTTGTTGTGAAGCCACTCCTTCATTATTTTAACTGTGTGCTTAGGGTCATTGTCTTGTTGGAAGGTAAACCTTCGGCCCAGTCTGAGGTCCTTAGCACTCTGGAGAAGGTTTTTGTCCAGGATATCCCTGTACTTGGCCGCATTCATCTTTCCCTCGATTGCAACCAGTCGTCCTGTCCCTGCAACTGAAAAACACCCCCACAGCATGATGCTGCCACCGCCATGCTTCACTGTGGGGACTGTATTGGACAAGTGATGAGCAGTGCCTGGTTGTCTTCACACATACCTCTTAGAATTAAGGCCAAAAAGTTCTATCTTGGTCTCATCAGACCAGAGAATCTTATTTCTCACCATCTCAGAGTCCTTCAGGTGTCTTTTAGCAAACTCCATGCGGGCCGTCGTGTCTTGCACTGAGGATAGGCTTCCGACAGGCCACTCTGCCATAAAGCCCTGACTGGTGGAGGGCTGCAGTGATGGTTGACTTTCTACAACTTTCTCCCATCTCCTGACTGCATCTCTGGAGCCTAGCCAAAGTGATCTTTGGGTTCTTCTTTACCTCTCTCACCAAGACTCTTCTCCCCCAGTAGCTCAGCTAGGCCGGACGGCCAGCTCTAGGAAGGGTTCTGGTCGTCCCAAACGTCTTCCATTTAAGGATTGTGGAGGCCACTGTGCTCTTGGGAACCTTAAGTGCAGCAGAAATTTTTTTGTAACCTTGGCCAAATATTTGCCTTGCCACAATTCTGTCTTTGAGCTCTTCATGCAGTTCCTTTGACCTCATGATTCTCATTTGCTCTGACATGCATTGTGAACTGTAAGGTAATATAGACAGGTGTGTGGCTTTCCTAATCAAGTCCAATCAGTTTAATCAAACACACCTGGACTCAAATGAAGGTGATCTCAAGGATGATCAGAAGAAATGAAAAGCACCTGAGTTAAATATATGAGTGTCACAGCAAAGGGTCTGTATACTTAGGACCATGTGATATTTCAGTTTTTCTTTTTTAATAAATCTGCAAGAATTTCAAAAATTCTTTTTTTGTCTGTCAGTATGGGGTGCTGTGTGTACATTAATGAGGAAAAAAATGTATTTAAATGATTTTAGCAAATAGCTGCAATATAACAAAGAGTGAAAAATTAAAGGGGGTCTGAATGCTTTCTGTACCCACTGTAGGTTTATATTTAAAGTCATTAACATTTGACTAGAACAGGTCCAGCTTGGAGTGTCCACCAATAGAACATGATGACAGAAGTCTGTGTCCTTGTTTGAAGTCACCAGCATTTGGAATGATTCATCATTAAAATGTTGGTATAGAATTAATCATCTCTCTGGCAGTGGCAGTCTGCATTTTAATGTCTGTATCACACATTTAGTTTTAATCATAACATGCATACTATTTTACCATTGATCTATACTAATAAAAGGCAAAGCCCTCACTGACTCACTCACTCACTCACTCATCACTAATTCTCCAACTTCCCGTGTGGGTGGAAGGGTGAAATTTGGCAGGCGTATTCCTTACAGCTTACTTACAAAAGTTAAGCAGGTTTAATTTCAAAATTCTACATGTACCGGTCATAACGGTCGACAACGTCCGCCATGTTAAACTTTCTTATTTATGGCCCCATCTTCACGAAATTTGGTAGGCGGCTTCCTGCGCTAACCAAAATCGATGCGTACTTATTTGATGGTATGGCGCCACTGTCGGCCGCCATATTGAACTTTCCAACATCACTAATTTTCCAACTTCCCGTGTAGGTAGAAGGCTGAAATTTGGCAGGTTCATTCCTTACAGCTTACTTACAAAAGTTAAGCAGGTTTCATTTCGAAATTCTACGCGTAACGGTCATAACCGTCAACAACATCCGCCATGTTGAACTTCCTTATTCATGGCCCCATCTTCATGAAATTTGGTAGGTGGCTTCCCTGCGCTAACCGAAACCAATGTACGTACTTATTTCAGTGGTATGACGCCACTGTCAGCCGCCATATTGAACTTTCCAACATCACTAATTCTCCAACTTCCCGTGTAGGTAGAAGGCTGAAATTTGGTACTTATTTCAGTGGCACGATGCCACTGTCGGCCGCCATATTGAACTTTTCAACGGTCTTTGTTACTTATGGGCCCATCTTCAAGAAATTTGGTACGCAGGTTCCCAACGCTAACTGAATCCTACTTACGTACATATATACGCCCATAGCCTGCAGCTCGGTCACTGTGTGAGGCGGTGTTGGGTCCCCCATCCCAACGCCTCCCACATTGTTTGCTGCCTGCCTATATAAGGCCGTCCGTCGCTCCAGTCTCTACATTCCCTTCCTTGCTTCACCAAGGATTTCTCCCCTGCTAATAACTATAGCCTTTTATTTAATCCATGGCTTCTCCGCTGTTTTATTGTTCATTTATTACGATTATAGTTATTGTGTAGGTATTTTAGACTTTCTTTACATTGTTCAGGTACCCATTTCCTTTATCATTCCAACTGTACCACATTAACATGTCTATCGATGTGATCACCATCAATCAAAGAACTGTCACTTACCGAGTGGTTTCAATGCCCGGAGATGGCACCTACCTTTTCCATTCTCTTTGTTACATATTGCACGGCCATATCAGGCTCACTCTTGATATCCGGAGGAACATTGTGTCTTATGTATTGAATGACTGGGACAGGTTCAAGGTGTGGACTGATGACGGTACAGGAGATAATTGTACTACAGAGGAGCACTAGAAGAGTGAAATGCTTAAGCCCTTCACCTATGCATCTGCATGTGAGTTGATGGCTGCCGCTGAATTGTTCGGTTGGCGCTTTCAAGTGTACCGAAATGGCCAAATATTTTACACCCTTTGGACAACTGCCAATGCCTCTTAAACATCTTAGATTGACAGGTGACGATTTCAGTAGTGGACACTTTGATGTTTACGAATGTTTAAACTCTCAAAAGCTGGATGTGAAGTTATCGATGAAACCGGTTATATACTTACAACGCTTGACAGATGCCGAATGTCACTTCAACACAAGTCCTGCAAATACTGTCGTAATTGAAATAAACCATGAAACTCACACCGATTATGACAGCAGCAATCCAAGCTGTGAGATTTCAGACAAGATTACTTTTCACATGGCCAACTGTACGTTGCATGCTCAAGAGTAAGCTCAGCGCACAGCTTGGTCATATTACAACCGGATGGCCGAACTCACAATGTGGTATACAAAGAGATCCTTAACAAATAATTATTGGTATATTTTCCCTCAGTTTCCAAAAGGTTTCATTTTCTTTTTAATAAAAATTTTAAGGCAGTACTTCGCCGCTGCGAAGCGCGGGGTATTTTGCTAGTCATTTATATAAATCTCTAGTCCATCTGCTGCTTTTTCCACTTCATCTGATGAAACGCATCCAGCACTAAAATAGCATCTGAAATAAGAGGTTAACGCCAGATCTTAAAAAACTTATCTCAGTACATCCTCTTTTGACTTTACCACATCTACTCAAAATTTGCCCTACCAAAGTTAAACTTAACAGTTTTGGTCTTTGTATCCTCGCTGTTCCAAAACACTGAGAACTGTATTATAGTATGGTCAATTGACCCAAATAGACCAATTACCTCTTCACCCTCAATTCTGTCCTTGTTATTACAAAATATTAAATCTAGACAGGCCTATCCCTGCATTGGTACTTTAACATACTGTGTTAAAAAACTCCTGCTCTTATGCTTCACTATTTGTAGGGTTAGCACAGTTAATATTTGGGTAGTTAAAGTTCCCCTTGACTATAATATTCCCCTGTAAACATTTTGCATATTACTAAAACAATGTCTATTGAAATTACGATCTGCACTGGACAGTCTATATCACACTTCTAAAACAAGGCCTCTTTCCCTAATGCTGTCCGGATGGAACAACTTGTGTTCACTAAGATGGGACTCATTAAACTTCATAAGTGTAGCATTATTTTTGTGTTATAAATTTTGAGTGCATGCATTCTGAAAAAGTTTATTAAAATAGTCAAAAGATAATGAAGCCACCACTGAACAGTTTGCACTAAAGTTATATTGTAAAAATAAAATTATTGTTTTTTATACAAATGCTTACTTGACAGCCAGTACTACTATTTGCCTGCAAATCACTTTAAATTATAGTTTTCAGTGCAGTTCTCTCATATTTATAATTACTGCATTGTTTTCCTTGGTTCCTTGTAATATTTTAAAATTATTTCTGTATAATATAGACTGGGTCTCATTCAAAAATGTTTTCTGGAAAGCTTCTTTATAGCTTCATCTGTCTTTGATGGTGTGCATGGTAGGCTTATTTGCAAAACTACCTATTTAAGTGTCTTTAACATTATCAATCAACAGTACTAAAGGGGAATGGGGGCTCGGCTACATGCACACATTAATTTTATGCTGCAGCTTATTTTTTTCATAACAACACTATACTATAATATACACTTTAGCTACAAAATAATGTGCCATTTCTCTTCATATATGGACTTAAGTCACATATACCAGTAGGAACAATAAGACAGAGTGGGTGTATAAAGTATGTCTTCCCTGTGTTTATTTATCTACTGTCTTCCTGAATTGTGGAAACCTTTTGCAGTGCCATTTTTACATTGTGTTTGTTAAAAAAAATTAGAGCCTCTGTTTAAATCATGTAGCCTGTAAATCATGATGTACTCTGCTTGAACACCTAATAATCCCCAAGAATCATAAAGCATTTGTCACATGGTGTTAAATCCACACAGCGAAAGTATTTACTCTTTCTCTTTCACCCTAGTGCCCCTATGTATGCTGTGAAGAACTCTGCTTTTAAATCTCCTCTTTAGGAGAAATGATGAAAATATTTCATTTTGGACAAAGTGTTTTACATAATGCAATATTCTATATTATAGATCTTACTGTATAGATCATTCAACCATTTCTTAATGTAACTTAAATCATCCTGCATTAAAAATAATCTTCCTGATTCATGGGACATTGATTTTGGATTGCCTCTGTCTGTTATATTGTTTTCTTAATATTTCAGCACTCTTTTCTAGACATGGACTTGGACGTCCAGAACTATGAAGAAAGCCCCACTTGTTCTTTTAAAGATCTTCAACACATAGTTCCAATGAAATATATGAATTCAATTAAGTTAAACAAATTACTTGTGCAAATTAAGATTTTGTCATATAATACAGTTCTGTTATACTATACACTATAATTTGAGGATTGTGGTATTGATATTACTATCCAGTAATTCAGGCTTACTTTTTGCTATCTGTTGCTCAAGCTTATTGACCTTGTCCAAGTTTGGTACCTTCCATGCCTGTAATGCTGCAGTGGTTTATTCCATTCCTGATGACCCTGAACTTTATTAGTAGGTTCAATACCACAACAGTAAGCAACCATCTTTTTTATTTCCTTCAGGTAATCAAGGCTGGAGTGGAAACTACATGTAAATGTCATGGTGTATCAGGCTCCTGCACTGTTCAAACCTGCTGGCGGCAGCTGTCACCATTTCATGAAATTGGCAAACAACTCAAGCAGAGGTATGAGACTTCCCTTAAAGTGGGCAGTATCACCAATGAGGCAGCAGGAGAAGGGGATATCAATCCTGCCAGGATGCAACCCTCTTTGGCACCCAGCGATCAAATTCCAAGGACAACTGACCTCATTCACACTGATGATTCTCCAAGCTTTTGTCGTATTAGCAAATACTCACTGGGCACATCAGGAAGGAAATGTTATAAAGACAAGAATTGTGAGAGCATCTGCTGTGGTCGGGGATATAACACTCAGAGCCGTGTTGTGACAAGACCATGTCAGTGCCAGGTTCGTTGGTGCTGCTATGTGGAATGCAAGCAGTGTACACAACGAGAAGAGGTCTATACCTGCAAAGACTAGTGCTGAGCCACCTATAGTGATCAAATTACTGTTATTGAAAAATAGCTATGAGGGTGGGAAATGATTTCCTTATATTATCAAGCAGTAGGGATTCTAAAAGATTTTTGAAGCGGATAAATCAGTGTAATCAGTTCTAAAAATACCAAGAACCCTAGTGTGTCTCTCTGGTGTGAAGAACTCCCACTATGGTCTAAAATAACCACCCTTAACACATCAAAAATAAGAAAAGACAGATCAAGTGCAGTCATTGGAATACATCCAGACTTTTATTGGACCAGTAATTTTTCACAAATCTTTGATTCAAAATGAGAGTAACCAGATATATTTTAAGTAAAACACTTTAATATAGTGACAGATTTAGAGGAAAAATAATCAATAATTGCAGAGACAAGAGAAATTGTTTAATTTATATCAGTCTGACAAGAGATTTAAAAAGAAATCTCTAAAATGACTTTGTATTGTAACAGGGTATTAATGAGTTTTTGGGCTTTGTTATTTGCCACTTTTTCAAGTTTGACCACTAGGCCACACATGCCATGTTGGTACTGTGAGGCTTTTGTCCTGGATTTTTATTGTTATTATATATTCTTTAACTTTAATGGCACATGACAAGTGCTTTTAAATGATGTCACTCCAATTTACAGTTGCATTATTATTTTACTAATCCTGTGCTATCACTCTCTTCAAAATCCAAACTGACATGGAAGAATGAGTTACACTGTGCAATGCAATAATTTAATGCTGAACAGGAAAGGCGTAAAGCTTAAGTATCAACTTATAAATATTTTATGTGAAGAATGATGTATTGTTCTAAAAAATGTTATTAATCAGAAAACCAGTATGAATGATCTTACTTTCATTTCACTTCACACCTTCTTGACAGAATATTTCAGAGTGCTTCTCATTTACATGATCATAATAAATTAATCTTAACATATATACATAGATAATTTATTTTGAAGATACTGCAGTTATTCTAGACAATTGTTTCCAATCCTGAAAAAAAACAAATCTCTTTGGACTAACATGTTTGCTTTTTTTTTGTAAGTCAAATTGAGTCTAGGTGACTTAAGTCAACTGGCTACTGAACTATTTTTAGTTATTACACAGTATGTTACAGGGATGCCTCATGTCCACAATTACAGTTCATCCGGAAAGTATTCACAGCGCATCACATTTTGTTTTGTTACAGCCTTATTCCAAAATGGATTAAATTCATTTTTTTCCTCAGAATTATACACACAACACCCCATAATGACAACATGAAAAAAGTTTACTTGAGGTTTTTGCAAATGTATTAAAAATAAAAAAACTGAGAAATCACATGTACATAAGTATTCACAGCCTTTGCTCAATACTTTGTCAATGCACTTTTGGCAGCAATTACAGCCTCAAATCTTTTTCAATATGATGCCACAAGCTTGGTACACCTATCCTTGGCCAGTTTCGCCCATTCCTCTTTGCAGCACCTCTCAAGCTCCATTAGGTTGGATGGGAAGTGTCGGGGCACAGACATTTTAAGATCTCGCCAGAGATGTTCAAACAGATTCAAGTCTGGGCTCTGGCTGGGCCACTCTTGGCTGTGTGCTTAGGGTCGTTGTGCTGCTGAAAGATGAACCGTCGCCCCAGTCTGAGGTCAAGAGCGCTCTGGAGCAGGTTTTCATCCAGGATGTCTCTGTACATTGCTGCTGTCATCTTTCCCTTTATCCTGACTAGTCTCCCAGTTCCTGCCGCTGAAAAAATATCCCCACAGCATGATGCTGCCACCACCATGCTTCACTGTAGGGATGGTATTGGCCTAGTGATGAGCATTGCCTGGTTTCCTACAAAGGTGACACCTGGCATTCACACCAAAGAGTTCAATCTTTGTCTCATCAGACCAGAGAATTTTGTTTCTCATGGTCTGAGAGTCCTTTGGGTGCCTTTTGGCAAACTCCAGGCGGGCTGCCATGTGACTTTTACTAAGGAATGGCTTCTGTCTTGCC